>NC_135307.1:196465593-196679378 GCF_048772815.1 Callospermophilus lateralis
CAAGAACATTTCTGATTGTCACAACTCGAGGGAGGGTCCTCCTGGCCTCTAGTGGGTAGAATCCAGGGGTGCTGCTCAACCTCACGTGATGCACAGCATGACCCCCTCCATCACAGAATGATCCATCCCTACTGCCCAAAGTGCTGGGTTGAAAAACTCTGCTGAAAATGACCAGCTATATTAGATTTAAAAGTCACTGTGATGTGAGTTATATAATCCTCGGAGTAATAAAGACTTCCTTGGACAAAATACATGCCGAAACAGTTCTTGCACCAACAAAAACAGGAGCTGTGGGGCAGGCAGCCCAGAGAGGGACTCTGTGAGGCTATTTCTTGTGGTATCTTTAGAGCAACAGATGCGTCCTGCATGTTGAATGTGACATTAGTGTGACTACATCTGCTTAGGTAAAGAACTGTTGGTCTATAAATGCAGCCAAGCTCCTGAGAATAACAGGAGGGCTTCTTCTGGGGTGAGCCAGTTAACACAGAGAATGAGAAGCCTGGATGCATAATAGGGTCATAAATGGAAGTTCACTGCACAAAGAAGAATCAGTGTTCTAATTTGTCAGAAAATTACTGACGGGTAAGAGGTGTTTTGTACCAGAGTTCTCCTTTTCAGAGTGAGAATTTTCCTTGAAAGAGAGAAAACCTGTGTTTACAGTGTCCACCCAAAGCAGAGTCAACAAAGAGGACAATGAGGACTTGATGGAGTCTGCAGACCAGCCACGGTGTTGCCGTGACCACAGGGCCCTCCTCGAGGTGGGATTGCCACCACCTTCTGCTGCAGGCTGTGGCATCAGCTCCCCCACTTACCTGGTAACGAGCTTCATCTCCAACCAGTTTCTTGTACCCCAAAGCATCCTGTCTGCATGTACCAGGTACGGAGGACGGGTGGCTTGTCGCATCCTCCTTTAAGGACCTCTGTTAACGGTGCCACTGGGTTAGAGAGCCAGAACTGTGAGCAGGATATGGAGCCACCTGAAATTCAACACAGAGCAGTCGGCATTGGCAGTGACTGTGACGTGAGAATGACAGTGGCAGTGATGGTGAAGTTGATGGTAGTGGTGACACCGCCGGACTGTGCTGGCAGTGATTAGGTGGTGGTGGCCTACAAAGATGACAGTGGTGATGATAAGATGGTGATGGTGATGATGAGGTCAAGGTGATGATTATGAAAATGGTAGTAGTGACAGTGGTGGTGGTGGTGATGCTGGTGATGACAATGATGACAAGGTGGTGGTGATGATGATAAAGACGGTGGTGGTAGAGGTGGTGGTGGTGGTGATGATGGTGATGACAATGGTAGTGGTGGTGGTGATGATGACGATAAAGATGGTGGTGGTGGTGTGGTGGTGATGATGGTGATGACAATGGTAGTGGTGGTGGAGGTGATGATGATAAAGATGGTGGTGGTGGTGGTGGTGTGGTGATGATGATGATAAAGACAGTGGTGGTGGTGGTGGTGATGATGATGATAAAGATGGTGGTGGTGGTGGTGATGATGATGATAAAGATGGTGGTGGTGGTGATGATGGTAAAGACGGTGGTGGAGGTGATGATGGTGACGATGATGATGATGATGATGAAGGTGTTGGTGGTGGTGATGATGGTGACGATGATGATGATGATGATGATGAAGGTGGTGGTGGTGGTGATGATGATGAAGATGGTGTGGTGGTGGTGGTGATGATGGTGATGATGAAGATGGTGGTGGTAGTGATGATGGTGACGATGATGATGATGATGATGATGATGATGAAGGTGGTGGTGGTGGTGATGATGGTGATGACAATGGTGGTGGTGGAGGTGATGATGATAAAGATGGTGGTGGTGGTGGTGGTGTGGTGATGATGATGATAAAGACAGTGGTGGTGGTGGTGGTGATGATGATGATAAAGATGGTGGTGGTGGTGGTGATGATGGTAAAGACGGTGGTGGAGGTGATGATGGTGATGATGATGATGATGATGATGATGATGATGAAGGTGTTGGTGGTGGTGATGATGGTGATGATGATGATGATGATGATGATGAAGGTGGTGGTGGTGGTGATGATGATGAAGATGGTGGTGGTGATGATGATGGTGATAATGGTGATGATGAAGATGGTGGTGGTAGTGATGATGGTGAGGATGGTGATAAAGATGGTGCTGATGGAGGTGATATGACAGTGAAGATGGTGGTGAAGGTGGTGGTATTGGCAATGTGTATGATAAGGATCTGGTGGTCATAGTGTTGGTGGTGGTCATGGCAGGGGTGGCCACAGTGGAAATGACGACAGTGATAGTGATGATAAAGGAGGTGGTAATGACTTGGGGGTAGGTTGACTCAGTGGGTGAAGCCCTGGCAGGGTCAGCAGAGCAAGCCACTGGCTCTGCTCACCTCTTTGATGATCTGCATCCTCTGACCTGCACACCTAGTGCCTTGACCCGGCTCCTCCATTCCTCCTGCATCTGAGCCCGCCGTCCCCGCTTCCTTCTGTCCTGGAGCCCAGCAAGCTCGGTCTGGTCTCGGGCCTTTTTTATGTCCTTCATGGGAAGTCCCACCCAGGTCTCCCTCTGACTATCTCCTTTTGGTCAATATGTTTGCAACTCACACTGTCCCCTGGAGAATTCCTTGATGGCCCCCTCACGGTTTGTCTTCATGGGCTGGCGTTGTCCAGTAGTCTGGTTTTGCTTCTCTCTGACTTGTTGGAATACCTGCTGCTCTAGAGGTGGCCCAGTGAGGGCAGACAGCTGAGCTGGGCAGCAGGGCACCCTAGTGCTCAGGGGAGTCAAGCAGGAAGCTGTCAGTGAGAATTCATGGCTGAGAGCTTTGTATGCCTTGTGGCCTTGGGTCAGTGTCTGGGCAGCTCTCAGGGCCTCCAGGAAGTGGCAAGATGACCATAAGTTACCCCACACCCAGGACCCCTGTCTAATCATGTCATGGTTCTTCATAGCCATGTATTGAAACCCTCTTGAGTAGCAGGGCTTGGGCCCCAGGACCTCAGTGCTGGCCGTCCACCAAGCTCCTTAGAGATGCCCATATTGGGCCAGGCTGAGGACCAGTGCACATCACAGGGCTCCCACAGTGAGAGCTAGGAGATGGCGTGGGGAGGGACACAGGCATGCAGACATTGGGAGGATGTCACAGATCTGGGATGGTGAGGGGTGTCTCAGGCGTCAGGATTCCCATCATCACCTTGTGGGGTGCAAGGCTGTGCTCAGTGCCCTTAGGTGACTTCCTGCTGTTGATGCTAAAGAACCAAGACTCAGCCAAGACCTTCGAAACAGAAGTGCCCCCATTTCCACCTGCCCAGGCATTCAGAGACAGAGGTAGGGACCCGGCAGAAGTCAGCTCCACCCCAAGATGGGAGGAGGGAGGCGGAACCTCGGTGACCCATGGAAGGTCCCAGGGCAGGGCCTAACAGCCACCGTGTTGGGCCTGATGCACCGTCTGAGCAGCCAAGCTGACCCTGGGGCCATGAGGACCTCCACCCCTGGAGGAAACAGCTGTGAGCTGTGAGGATACCAGGGCAGAGACCCAGGAAAGAAGCCCTGGGCAAGCAGAGGCTGACACCACGCTCTGAGCCCACAGTGGGGTCAGCGGTCATCCACCTCCGCAGGAAGCCAGTAGGTATGCACAGGTGTGAACCCACAGAGACAGGATTGGGAGCACTTCCCGCTGGCAAGGAATAGACACTGACTCCAGGGGGTCCGCCATTGGTGTGGCCCAGGCAGCTCTGTTACTAGGTCAGCCAATGTGAGTGACTGGGCAGCTCTGCCTAGTGCTGGACTTTCACAGCACAGAGCTGCTCTGCCCCTAAGGAATGCAGGTACACACCCATGATCTAAGGGCAACACCCAACTCCCTAGCTGGGCCTGGGCCGGAGGTTCCCTTGATGCCTGGCCTTGTTGGAATGAATGACAGGGTGGGGTCCCAGTTTGCCCACCACCCAGACCCAGTCGGTGGTCTCTGAGCTCTTGGGCACAACCTGGCTTTATAGGGTCTGTGTCTGAACAAGGGCTCTGGACATGGAAGAGTCTTGCTGAGACTGCAGAGGTCAGACTGCCTGCCAGGTGTGAGCGAAGGTGTCCCAGGTGGCCAGGTAGCCCCTGCAGGAGGGGAGCGTGTTGAGTGGGTATCCTGGAGACCTGTGGGCAGCAGCTGTCTGTCCTGCAGCAGAGGCCTCGCTGTGGGAGAGGGTAGTGGGCGTTGAACATGGGTGCAGGTGGCAGCATGCCCCCAGGGGTCATTGTTGGGGGTATCTGGCTCAGTGAGAGGCAAGGGCCGGTGGCCAGCCCAGGCTCTCTGCCCCCACCCGCCCTGACAGGGTGCAGCACCCTGACTGGAGCCCTGCTGCAGGCCAGCCCCCTGCTCCTGGGGCCATGACTTGTGTACATTTACCTACCAGGAAGGCCGTGAGGGCCAGTTTCCTGATGCTGAACTTGAGCAGCGTACATAGTCTCCGAAAGGCAAATGTGTCCCTGTCCCCCAGTGTTTCACAGGTGGATACTGGCAATCTAGGAGGCAGATGTAAAAGAAAAGAGAAAAGGGGAGAGAAAAGAAAGTTTCAGGCACAGCTGGGGGCTATGGAGGCTGCCTGGGAGCGCCACTTCCGCTCTCCCCGCAGTGGAGGGTCTCAGGAAGCAGCCGGGCGCTGCCCCCCGTCCTCGGCTGTGCAGGGTCAATGACCGACACTGGTTCTGTGAACAATAACACGGTGACTTTCAGCGCCTGACCCCAGTGTGGGGAGGAGCCTGCAGAGGGAATTGGAAAGTGACTGGCCTCTGCTGGCCGGACCAGGCGGAGGCCTGGGATGGCAGCTTCTTCCCACAGGCTCCTGGAGGCTGAAACTGGGCAGAGCGCTGGGCCCCCTCCTGAGCCTTGGTGCCCAGGCCCTTCAGTGCCAGGGACCCACAGGACAGGCAGCTGTGGTGGGGAGGGGTGATGGCTCTCGTCCTCACCTGCCACTCTCTGGAATTGGCACCTTGTCCTCCGGTGTGGCCCTATCTGGGAGGTTGTCCACTTAGCCTGTGTGCTGTCCCCTCAGAGGACAACACTGCAGGGCTCTCACTGAACAAGACCACCTGTAAGGACAGACGGGCGGAGGGGTCAGCCTGAACCAAGGCCAAGTGCATGAAGAACGGAGATACCCACCCAAACTGGGGTGGACACAAGGCACCCCGGTCCCAGCCCCGTGCTGGCCTGCACCTCGGTCATCAGGAGCGCTTGGGCACAACCAGGCTTTCCAGTGTGAGGGCTGCTGAGGACGGGTGTTGGCTGGATTAATGAGCAAATCTGAATTAACCCGTTGGCGATCCTGTGGCGCCAGGATCTGTTGGAGGGGACGCATGATGCCGAGGGCGTCCGCCTTCCTAACGGCACTTCTGAAATCGTCTTGTGGGTCACAACTGTAGCCTCACCCTGGCTCTTGAAGATGTGGCACCCTGAGATCTCCATCCAGCCAAATGGGGCAGGTTGCTCTGCACTCTGTGGGGAGGGGCGAGGCCAACACCTGGAGGAGGGCCACGGCTGTGCACCAGGAACCTGACCAGGGTGTGCTCCTGCGTCCTGGCCGGGGCTCCTGAATCCATTCTGCCTCCATGTTCTGAAGCTAACGAAATCATGTGAAAACACGGTGTTGGGGGAGTCCCTCTAAGCTTCTGCCTCTTCCAGTGCAGACAGACTGAGTCCCCTCCCAGGCCTGCCTGGAGCCCCAGCCTTCAGCCACGGCCTCCCTGCCCTGCTCTGCCTGGGGACGCTCCCTTGGTTCTGTCCTTGTCAGTGACTGACCATTTTGCAAACCCAGATGGGAGGAGGTATCTTCTTTGTGAGCACGACCCCCATGGGTCTGTGGAAGTCCCAAATTGTCCCATGAAACCCCTTGATTCAGAGTATACTACTTTTAAGGAAATTCAACATGTCAGGACCCTGATTGGGGTTGGCAATGTACTGAAAAGAGGGACAGGTCATGCCCAGAGGGACCGAAGGGAAACCATACCATGTACAGAAGACCCCAAGGGGTGTTCCTGTGTGACGGCTTCGGCTATAACCTACTGACCAGCTTAGAGTCCCCCTGAGTGAGTGTGGCTGAGTAGGGACACTCTGGGCTCTTCTCTGGTGTGGGAGATGAGAAGTCACCTGTAATTCAGCTGAAAAGCGACAGTCTGGAACTGGGCTATGGGCAGGGATCCCCTGGTCCATGATGGCCTCGAGGCCCCGCCTGGTCACGAGCCAGGCGCCCTTCTGCTCCTGCGTGCAGCACTGGTCCCTGAATAGCACTTACTACTCGGGAGGTTAATTGGTTTGGGCAATGCTGGACACAAAGGCTCTCCTCAGCTGGGAGCCAGGCTGTAGTGGCCACGCGCCTCTGGGATCCAGCTTTATTAACCGTCCAGTGCCTGCCTCGACTGGCCTGCTCCTTCAGGTGAGAGGTGATCTAGTCTTTGTGTGAGCTGAGCCCGAGTCCCCTCCCAAGCCAGCATGGACCCTCCTGCCAGCACGCACTGTGGCCTTGGAGCTGTTACCAAACTAATTTTCGCAGAGAACAAAGAAGCCGGCTTCAAAACCGGGAGCACAGTGAGAAGAAGAGCTCTTTCATCCAGGGCGCACATTTGCATTCTCACTGTTTAATAAGCTAAAAGTTGTTGAATTTGGATTCTTTATTAAGCAGGTCGGAAGCTGCACGGGGTTGCCCGTGTGGGTGTTCCGTGCCTTTGCTCTTGAATGACAAGCTGAGCACCCCAGGTGCCCGACTCAGACCTACACTGGTCTAGGGGAGCGGGAGGAGCAGGGCGCTGTGTGTTTTCTTCCTCTCTGGAACAAGGAAGGAGTCTGTTGGAGTGTTCGCTGGAGATTCTGTGCTTGATTATATGAAAATAGAAAACCTGCTACTTCCTAGTTTTTAGTATAGCGCCAGAAAGAATAGAATTTCTTTGGGAATTATGCATAAAAAAAAAAAAAAAACTTCTCTGGGAGCTGTGATGATGGGGGGAGCAGCGAGTATCCCAGCTGGGCTCCTAAGTCCCCTCCCCTCTCTCTTCAAACATGTCAGGTACTTCGTAGCAAAGCACGCTCACCTGCAATAGCGGAGCTGTCTTTTATTTTCTTAGCCGTTATCATCCTTTGGCATAGTGGGCTCTGTGTGACAGGTGGCATGTGGCACCCTCCTGAAAATCCCGTGTCCATGCTAATTTCACGCAGGTCGTGCACACACTTGAGGGATTGTGTTGGGGGACATTCTTCAGCAATGAAGGTCAATGGCTGCACGTGGGTGCTGAGTGTCTGTCTCCTGGTGTCTGTCTGCCCGCCCTTATCCATTTTAAACTCGGTTTCCTTGGGGGCAAGACCTCCTGCTTTCAAAGGTTACTTTTAATTGGGGGCTTAGGAAATCGTTAGAAACCACAAACCAAAACCACAGGTTTTCAAGTCTGGCGGATGGCTTTGGAGGGTATAAAATAGGGCTCTCAGGGGTGAGGTGCAGATCTTGACTTTCTGGTACATTCTCCAGTTTCCAGACAACTCTGTCTGCCCAAGTTCACAGAAAAAGAAAGCCTCCCGCTGGGGCTGGGAGGCGCCAGGGTCACATCTTCCCTTGGGACAGTTTTTAACTTTGAGAGTGGATCCAGTTTAGCTCACAGGTGGTTTGGGTGGAATGCGCTCCGGCCCACGGAAGGAGCTGTGAATGTCCACATGGGGGCTGCCCTCGGGCCACAGCACCTTTGAACTGCGAAGTTTAGTGGGTATTTACGGAGAGCCAGAAGAGTCCCACTCTTTAACCCACAGGTCAGACTGGCTGATCAGAGGTGGTAAAGCTTCTCTCCAGATGTGAAGTATGTGAACACAGCTGGACTGTCTGCGGATGGCCGAGTCTCTGCAGCCCTGCTCACGCGCCTTTGTGTGGTGAGGAGACGGGCCGCACACTACTGTGTTAAAGCACAAGTCACAAGTGTCTCCCGTGACAAAGGGGAAGCCCAGGAGGTGACTCAGACAGACCCAAGTCACCACCGTGCATCCTCTGGGTGTCGCTGCAGGAGCACTGGTCCCCTCCTTGCAGAATGGCAGCACAGCACAGGGACGCAGGGTGCCTATCATGTCCTAAGCACCCTGGGGACACTTTCTGGGTTTTGCATCCTGGGTCTGCTCTTTCCCCGTCAGGAATGATGCCCTGCTTTGGCAGTGGCCGTCTGCGGTGCCTGCTGGTGCCAGGCTCGCAGCCACCATCACAGCCAGGTCTCGTGAACACCTCCATCTCCCAAAGGAAGAAGTGGCCCAGCATGGGGAGGTCCCCTCCTGCGGCCACAGAGCTGGCTCTCAGACTCAGCTCGTGACCAGTTGCAGGACACACAGTGCGTGCCACCTCTGGGGGCCCTCCGTGATGCCTGTCCTGCGTCCACCATAGTCCTGGCCTCTGAGGGGTCATACAACCACAATTTTTCCCCAAGTCCCCCTCACTGGGACACCAGTTTCAAGGTCAGAGGTTCCCAAAACCATGCTTGGGATCAGTGATTCTCTAGGACTCAAAACACTAGAAACTTATGCCCTTGGTTAGATTCTCCAGGGAGAGACACAGGTTAGGATCAGCCAGGGCAGGGCAAACAAAGGGCAGAGTCGGACGTCACCAAGAGGAGCTCTGGGGTCCTCTCCCGTTGAAGCTGGACCTCATCCAGCTGTCCTCCCGTCTCAGAGTTGGGACTCTGCATGTGGAACCCTGTCAGGGAAGGAGTCTCCCTGGAGCCTGGGTCCAGAGTATTTCAGGGGCTGCCTCAGAGGAGGAGCAACCGTCCAGTGCTGACCCAGCCTCCCGTCTCCAGTCTCTCTGGTCCCCTGACACCAGGAGACCCAAGCTCCCCAGCATCATGCTGTCCCACCAGCTGGCCCAAGGTGCCCAGGGAAGGCAGACTGCTCCCACCGGGCAGGACACTGGGGGCCAGGACACAAGCAGCCTGGCCAAGGTTGACCCCTCACCACCACTTCCCTTAGCACAAAGTCTGGACGTCTGTGAACTTGGACTTTCGCCACCTCCTGGGAAGCGCAGTTATTAGCTCAGTTTGTGTGGATTGTTCTATCAACTCAGCAAACAGTACTGCTGGCTTACATTCTCCAGTAAGCAAAATTTCCCACGTGTCTGCTCTAAGATGAAGCATGAATCATTTCCTCCCCTTTGGCTGAAGATTAGACTTCACTGGGTCCCCAGAATTAGGCTATGCAGTAAAACTTGTTTTCACTTAAACACTTTTTCAATTAAAAACTGTGCCTTGGGGTTGGAGGCTACCCCAGCACTGCACTGGTGAGGTCTGACCATGGGTTCTGCTCTTGTGGTGGGGGGTCCCCATTCCTGGGAGGGGGTGGAAAGCCCTGACTCCCGCCCTTTGGCAATCCCTGTGTTGTAAGGCTGGGCCTCCTTGGTGTCTCTTCCACCTAAATGTGGTGAAACTCAGGAAGGGGTCATTGCCTTTGTCTTAGTTCCACACCTTTATTGTGAGTCTGTGATGGAATTCCTGACAGCCGCCGTGTGACCACCATGGCAGACTTCTGGCAGACTTCCTGGATTTTACCAACAGCCTCCAGCAAGACCGTGGGAGCCCACGGCAGGGCACAGCTGTCCCTGTCCCTCTACAGAGGGCTGTGCCGTGGGCTGGGGAGCTCCTCCCACGAAGAGCCGCGAACAACTGTCCTGTCAGTCACAGGTCGTTTAACCCGACCTCAGTCTTCGCTTCCAGAGACGGCCTGCTTTAGGAGTCCCTGCTGACCGATGGGCACCAGGACTTTATTTGTAAGCAGGGGCTGGGTTTCTGGTTCGCTGAGCAGATTGCTTATGGTTCTCAGTCCTGTGATCTTACGATAAAACCCATCATGGGCGATGTCCACCACATCTGAGCCTGTGTCAGGCAGCTCTCGCCAGGCCAGGAGCGCGGCTGCCACACTGCCTCTTATTTTACCTCCAGGTCTGGTGGCGAGGAGGGTGGCCTTGGAGATCTGTGCAGCCTGCTGGGGTCTTGCCCCTGGCCTGTTTGCCACCCTAGTGTCCTCTTATGATGACTCTCCAGGGCTGCTGTGCCAGGCTCCGTGGAGGGTGGGCATCTCAGTCTGCTGCGAGAACGCAGGCCGAGGAGCTGAGGGCCACTGCACTGGACTGTGGAGTCCCTTTGCTCCCTGGAGCTTTAGAAAACACCCCCTGGGCTGGTGGTTCTCATGAGTGTCCCTTGATGGACAGGCGACATGGTGCCTGGGGGTCAACGCCCATGGGTCTGGACAGACAGACTTATTCTCGGGTTCTTAGGAAGGGTCCCCCCGGGAGGAGAGGGAGGTGCAGTTTGTAATCACCTGCCCGGGGCCACCAAGTCACATCAAACCCTCTTTAGAACACGATTCTGGTTGCTTCCAAAATTCTCCTTTCTTGAAACATCTTCCAGTGCTTTCCCCCACCCCCGGTTCCTTTTCTGTGCTGCTGAGGGCATTCCTGGGCGCGCGGCAGATGTTGGCAGCAAATACTCAGGAGCGTCTGTTTCTGCCGTGGGTGAGATTTTACAGTGTTATTGAACGTTTTGGAACGTGACGTCCAAGTGCAAGCTGCAGACTCCGTTGTAAACTTAGGGTTCTTCATTGCTGTTTTAGAAAACTGCTCCCTGATATAATGTGTTCCTGGCATCTCTGAAAGTAGTAAAGACTCCAGTCAAATGAAGCAAGAACAGCTTCTGTTTGGTTTCACTCTGTGGAGCCTTTAGGTCCTAGTGACCACCATGTAATTAATAATGAGCCTGATGTAAGGAGCCTGCAGGATGAGCCAGCAGGGAGACCCGCTGGACGGCAGTGTGTGTGCCGCCTCTGCTGCCCTGTGATCACTTTGAGCACAGCTTTGAAAAACACAAGGAAAATGTGGTGCATCTGCTGACTTTGCGTCTGGAGAGGAACCTCACTGACCATAGGGATAGGATTTAGCAGTGTCCTGCAGCCCCCTGCCTCCTTTAAATGCCCAGACCTGAAATTCCAATCGGGAAAAAGCACTGTCTGGAAACACAGGGCTTCTGCCCTGGAGCCTCAGAGGCCCTGCTGCCGGCCTCCCTTCATCCCCCTCCCCCCCACACACACGCACAGGCACGTGCTGGCACACATGCACACGCACACACACGCAGACATAGCCGTGACTTGGAGATGCTGCCTCGTACTCTGTGGTAAAGTAAACCAGAACCTGCTTTCACAGTGGTCTGTAGATGCCCCTGTGGTTGCAATTTTATCATGGACCACAAGTGAACACCGCTCTGAGATAGATTTGCAGCATCGTGTTAGACTGATTTGCAAATGTCTTCCCCTACAATATGGTTTTGCATCTGCCTGTGTGTGCGGCAGCCAGACGCGCAGTCCTGGTGGTGCTGAAGAACAGGACTGAGGCCAGAGCCAGACCCCAGATACCCTCAGCTGTCCCCCACCCTCCGCCAGGCTGTGCTATCGGGATGGCCACAGTGGCCGCAGGAACAGGGAGCGTGCGGTGCTGATTTGGGAAGATGCTCCACAGCTCTCTGTTGGAATTTTAGTCAGCATTAAAGATCAGCCACAGGATCCCCACATTTGCTTTTCAACCATAGTTTAGCATTGTTTGAGCTCTTATTCCACAAAGTCTCTGTTAACGCCTGCCTAAGACCTGGAGTAGGGCTGTCCCTGGGGAGACGGAAGTCCCAGCCAGCCTCCGCCGGGCCCGTGCCTGCCACACTCACGAAGAAGCAGGTGTGCACTTGTGTGTGTTCTGAACATAAATATGTACATATGTTTTTTCTAAGCTTAGGCTTGTAACCCACGTTCATCTATATCCATCCGTAAGTAGAAATGAATCTTCACAGCCCTGCCTTGGGCGGTGCCCACAGAGATCCTGTGTTATAGCTGAGAGACTCTCAGAGCCCAAGTGACAGCCAGGAGCAGGGGTGGGAGGGGGTCTCGGCCTCCCTGGCTTCAGACCTGCGCAGCACTGTGCTCAGGGCCTCTGCAGCCAGAGAGCCGCCCAGCTGAGCCCTGGGCTAAGGGAGATGGGCCAGGGACTGCAGACCGTCCACCCACATAAGACTATTTCAGAATGCAGTGGGGACAGGACGGTGGCTGCTATGTCATCAGGACCAGCGAGATGCTCTGAGGCCAGCCAGTGAACAGGTCACAGCTGGCACTTTTACAGGAGGGATTTAATGTGGGAGCCTGGATCCAGGTGTTAGAGAGACAGGGAGTCCAGCAGAGGACATAAAGCCAGCCCGCACTGGCTCCTGGGGCTGAGGGGCAAGCAGGGGCTGAGGGCCTGCCCTGCAGCAGAGGGAGAGGGGCCCCCTCAGACTCCCATGCCTGACCACGGCCTGCGTCTTTGTAGGAGCCCATGTGGTGGCCAGGGAGGGCCGCAGCTTGCACTAGGGCCCGGGGTTAGGGAAGGGCAGGGCAGATCCCAGTGCGATGGCAACTGCAGCCCCAGTGGGCAGTAAGAAGCTGCACCAGATTGTGTTGCGTGGTCTCAGGACGGCTCTGGGGATGTGGAGCAGGCCCTCCAGGGTGAGAAACAGCGAGGGGACGGGCGCTCAGCTTGCCATTGAGGAAGGAGTGGGCACCAGCCAGGGCAGCTGTGCAAGGAGGCCGTGTCCAGGTGACCCCCAATATGCCATGACCTTCCCCGGCTGGGTGTGTCGAGCTCGCCCTCACCTGGCGTCTCAGTCCTGGAGGGCTGGGTGGGAGTGAGGAGGGGCATGTGGCTGGGCCCTTGCCTCTCCTCTTCCTTGGCCATGGCTGCTCCTCAGTAGTGGCCCTTGTCCTGCTCACGCGGGCTTTTTAAGGAAGCTCGCTGCCACCACTGTGTGTCCTTCCCTGAGGGAGAGGGGCCCATCTGCAGAAGTCCACGGGCTGGGGATGGCCACAGCCATGCACATGTGGAGCCCTGGGCAGCTTGTGAGGGGCAAGCAGAGCTCCTGGGACGAGAGCCAGACAGTCTGTGACGGCAGGTGACAGTGACGGCCCGAGTGGCGCCATACCCTCCATGACTGGCGGGGAGCAGAGCTGCTCAGAGAACAAATCACACCTCTAAATTGGGAACTGAGAAGCAGGCGCCCAGACACCACCCACGCTGCAGGACAGCCACCATGGGCACGTGCGGGAGGTCAGCCAGAGGACCAGGAGGCACCGCCAGCCTTTGTAGGTGCCAGGACAGAAAAATGAGGTGGCCGGGCAGTGCCGGGAGCCAGGCGTGCTGTCTGCCTGGAGCAGATGTGTCCAGGGGCGGCACACACTTCCATCATCAGGCTCCACCAGGGCGTGAAGGGCCCTGTGGCGTGCGGGTTTCTCACAGGAGTCACCCTGTGCCTGGGGCCTGCTGAGCCGGCGCCCATAGAGCAGCACTTGAGGAGAAACCCAGGACGAGGGAAGACAGAGCAGACTCGCTGCTCCTCAGCCATGTCCATGGAGAGGACATCAGAATGCGGCCCTTCCTGGCGGCCTCCTGGGTGGCCACTGCTCTGTGGAGAGGCTGCTCCCAGCTCTGCTGCCCACGGCCTGGTGAGGGGTCCCACCAGCTCCTCCTCTGACTGGGCTTCATGGAGCCGCTGTGAAAGGCGCTTCTGCAGAGAGAACCAGCAGAAGCCACCGTCACCACCAGTCTGGTGTCCTGCCGCCTGTGCGCAGAGCCAGGTTTGGACCCGTTTCTCCCAGCACTTGGCAAGTGCGGGTTCCTGGGGACATCAGCTGCCTGCCAGCTGCAGCCCATGGGGGTAACCACTCCAAGTTCCTCCTGACCCCCCCCCCCCGATGGGAGACGCTGGACACAGTGATCCCAGCACACTTGCTCCCCTTTGAGCCAAGACCTCAGTCCAGAGAGCGTCCACTCTCTCCCGAGGGCGTTGAGTTTCTGGCTTGGAGTTTCCGGGTGCCAGGACAGGCTGTCGCAGAGAAGGCGCGGGCGGGGAGGATCGCTGCCCCCGTGAGCCGTGCTTTGAGATCCAGTGAGCGGAAAGCCCACAGCACGTGAGAGAAACTCGGGAAGGGCAGGGTTTCTAATTCCCATCATGCTGGAAGTGGACACACTCCTGAAGCGTGTACAGTGACATGAAGGCACATGTGCACAAGGCCCTGTGGCCCGGCAGGCTGGGAGTTCTGAGGGTGAGGCTGGTGCTGCCGCGGCAGGAAGTGCTGCGTGGCTGGTGACATTCACACGTGGGTGTCACAGTCGCAGGAGAGTCCCCGTCCTGCTGGGACCCTGCCCTCATGCCTCCCAGGGAGGACGGGGTGAAACTCTGGGAAGAGCCACCCCTGGCTGCATAACCTTGAGCAGATACCAGGTCAGTGACGCTGGTTCCAGCACATGTCCTCTCTGTGACTTCCCCTGTGACTAGAATGAGTGGCTCGTGTGAGCACCTCAGTTAAAGGTCTGCTTTCTAAAATGCAAATTTGTGTGTCCCTGAGTATTTCAGGTGCTTGGGGACCGTGTTTCATTCTTGTTTACACCCCTGGTCCCTGGTGGACGGACGAACTCATGTCTCCATGTCCCTGTCCTGTGGGCAGCACCACTCTGGGCCAGCCACTGGGAAGGTGGGGCAGGACAGAGGAACCAGCGTGACCTCCTGAGGGCAGGGACCTTGGGGACCTGGATCTCAAGGGTCCCCAAGCCTAGATGCCAAGGAGTGAGTTTGACAGCAGCCTGGAGCCACAGGAGGGGCAGGCTGGAGAGAGAGGGGCATCGACCCCCGCCTGCTGCGGCCCCAGAAGTCGCGGGCTAGGAGAAGGCCCGCGTGCCCAGTCCTGTCCCGTTCCAAGGGGCTCTTTTCTTAATGAACTTTATCTCATGGATGAGTCCTAGGTGCACGGCAGAGTGGAGGGGAGGGTATAGAGACTTCCCAGACGCCCCCCGTTCACGAGTAGCCTCCCACTGTCAGCATCTCCCCTGTGAGTGTCCACTGCTACCGTTGGTGAGCCCGTGGCAATGCTGAGGTGGCCCAGAGCATGGTCCACATGAGGCCACCGTGGCTGCTGCCTGTGCGTGGGTCTGGACCGCAGGGCACATAGGGTCTCCCCGCCCACGGGCACCCCTCTGCCTGCCACACTGCCCACACTGTCTCTGCAGCTCTCCTCTTCCAGAGCCTAACAGCGGCCGCGGCCTCCTCAGGCTCTTCTTTCCCTCCATGACGTGCACCGGGTGCCCCGTCTCCTCAGGCTCCACAGCGCGTTTCCTTTTGTGCTGACGGGTGCTCCCTCGTCTGGGGGGGCTGCCGCTTACCCAGCTCCTGGGGCATCTGGTGGCTCCAGGTTGGGGCTCGAGGGTGAGGCTGCCACAGCCACCCTGCCTGGGTCACCTCCGGGGCCCACGGGGAGAGTGAGGGTCTAGGGAGGGGCCACACTGGGCTGTGTCCCCAGCAGTGAGGGTGCAGAGACACCCCTGCTGTCCTGACTTGCACCCTGGCGACACGCCTTCTTGTCATCTGTGCATTTCCTTCAGCGTAGTGTCTGTTGGGGCCTTGACCCCTTTTTAAGGTGGGCTGTCTGTGAGTTCCGTGAGTACCGTGGACAGTCTCCACAGCTGCCCGTATCCGACGTGTCCTTCGGCACGTGTTCTCCTGGCCTGTGGCCTTCTTTGCCTTGTCCCGATGGCGTCCTTCACGGAGCGAGATCTTGACTTTCAGTGACATTCAGCTCATCGATTCCTTCCTTCACGGATCCTGCCCTTGGTGCTTTATCCAGACACCATCACCCACCCCGGTCAGCCAAGGTCACCTACTCTCCTCCTGCTACCTTCTGAGAGTCTGGCAGTTCTCACTTTCCAGTTAGCCCACGATCCACGGTGGCTTAGGCTCCGAGCTGGGCGTGAGGCCTGCGCCCACGTTCCGTCTTCGCACCTGGACCCGTTCACCCCACCCTTTATTCACACTGGACAGGAAGTCAGGCTGGCTGCAGGCAAGTCACTCAGGGGTGGAGGGGGGTGGCTGCTCAGGGGCTGGAGGGACGGGGCTGGCAGGGACAGAGCTCCTGGGGAGGTGAGGGCCGGGAGCACACCTGGGGTAGGCCGCCTGCGTCCACTGCATGAAGCCAGGGACACCTTCTCAGCACAACTGTGATCCAGATGAACTTCATTACTTTCTCTCAAACATGGGCTTCTCTTCCTTCTCATCCTGGCGCGAGCCTCATCCTGAGTGGGTGGGACCGTTGCTCTAGGGAAGTGACGTGGGGGTTCCCATTTCAGCTTGGCCTAGGAACAGCTCCGGTCACCCATAGGTGCCTTCTAATGGAGCGTCTGGGTCCCACCACTCTCCTGAGCACCCACTAGCTGCCTGGTGTCCCAGCCAGGAAGCGGTGATGCCGCCCTGCAGCGTCCATCAGGGCTGACAGCTGGATCCCCGGCTGCCACGTTCACCCCACGAGGACTTCAGAATGCCAACCTGCTGTTTCCCATGTGCCATTTGGAGCAGCCTGAGAAGCTGCAGGCTGCCATGAGCCTTCCTCCATGAAGAAGTCTCTGTCTGTTCAACAGGTGGCGTCCGAGGACCGCGACTCCTCCCTGGCTGCAGGGAGGGGGCTGTGATTGGCCGAGGCCTTCGGTGTCCAGCGTCTCCTTCAGGCCATGCAGGTGGCCCTGGGCCATCCTCACCTCCTGCTGGCACAATGGTGTGGTGACTCTGGGGGTGGGTCTGGGCTCACTCCCCTGCCCCAGCCAGGCATTCTGCACAGGTCGGAGCAGGGACGTGGATGTGACTGACAGCTACAACCAAGTTCCGTTCCTTGGTAGTGGAATACAGCAGTTCTTATTTTTTAAAAAGAGCATCCAGAATGACTTGTTTGTTCCGGGCCTCTGTAAACAAACGCATGGAGCCTGCGTGGGTCCCTGTGGAATGATCCTTCTAAGTGGCTCGGGCTCAGTGACGTCCTGCAGAAGTGATTGCTCCAGGACTGTTCCCCATGCAGTGAATTATACTAGTGGCCGGGTTTATACAGGGTTGGGTGATTCTAAATTGCAGGATAAGTTCTAAAGCACGAGAAGCATGCACTCTATAAAAGGTGTCGTGGGGCCTGGGGTAGCAGGAGCGCCGAGCGAGGAGAGGCCGGGAAGGGAGAGAAGCCGGTCCCCGTGTTGCTGCAGCTGGTGCTGTCGCTCAGTCAGCCCCATCGTGAGGTTGGAGATGGCTTTGGTAACCCCCTCCCAGGGGCGTAGAGGTGCACTGCCCCGTCCAGGTGCGTCTTTAGCCACGTGATGGTGTCGGCCGCCCCGCAGGTGCACACGGACCCTGGCTAACCCCCAGCACCCACGGCCTGGTCTAACCACACTGTGGCAAAACAGCGTTGACCTGAATCTAAACTGAACTCTTCCCTCCCCGCCCCTCAAGAGGCTGGTGCTGAGTGCTGATGGCCGTGGCCCAGGTCGAGTTGACCTGGACGGGGCTGGTTTGGGCGCCCAGTTGGCCTTGATAAGAAAACCCTGCTCCTGAATGCTGCGCACACATTCAGGAAGCCATCTTCTCCCCAACCCCAGCAAGTGGCCAAGGTCATGAGCCAGGGTTCACAGGTTAAAATACGGAGGCCGAGCAGTTACACCCCAGCCGGGGTCTGAGCCCCACGTGGCTGGTCCACAGCCCACTTCCCAGCTGCTGGAATAGCCTCCAGACAGCATCCTCTCGGGACGCAGGTCAGTAGCCATGGGCCAGGGATCTGCCTTTTAAAGATCTCTTCAGATGACCGTGATGGTGGCCTGACTTTGGGAGCTGCTCACAAATTCCTGGTAGAGGAAAGTCAAATAGTTTGTGTTTCCATAAAAAAGTGAAGCCTACCTCTGTGCAGGGGCCCAGCAGATCCTCCCTCGGGGTCTATCTGGGGAAATTAAAGCGACTCCGGGAACATTAAGGCGGCACTACTGACCACCACCAAAGCTGGAGGCTCGGGACCCCAGCACCCGGCTCCCCAGACTGTGGGCCTCCCGGGAGCACTGCCTAGGAGTGTGACCATGAGGTGGGCGAGACCTGGCCCCTGGAGCACTCCCGCATGACTGTCACGTGAGAACCCAGTGTGAAACCCGCGTGGGTCCACTCAGGGCACTCGGGGAGAAGCCCAATGGATGTCTTAAAAAGTCACCCAGGGGCTGCGACTGCTGGCAGCAGGAGTCTGCGGGGGGAGCAAGGACTCCGGGGCAGTGCTCTGTGCTCCATCCTGGTGGGCTGCTGGACAGGGGCCAAGGGAGGGGCAGATGTGTGATGAAGCAAAGAGACGTTGTGATTCAGGTGAGAAATCCCTGCCCAGGGGCCTCCACACTGAGATCTGGGAAGTCCCCCTCCAGGTCTTACAGGCGCCAATGGGTGGGTCACCAGGAAGTGCGTGTGGGTGTAAGGTCACGGGACACCTTATTTTCCCAAACACATGGGTGAGTTTTTCAAAGGTAGGAAAGTGAAGGACCTGAAACCATGCGCTGTGGACAGACGGCCGTGTGGAGATGCTCTTCCTTCGGGGAGAGCCTGAGGTACAGGATGGTCACTTGTGATTAGCTGCTGGCAGGAGGTTTGAGGACCCTCATTTGCTGAGCACGGGTCCTGGGCAGTTTTCAGCCACCACTGAGACACAAGGAGGTGAGCGGGGGCAGAGTGGGCTGAATCTAGACTCTGGGACAGGCAGGACCAGGAGGTGGGACCATGCTGGTACAGTCCCCACGTCTTGGTGGCTCAGTGCAGTGAACTGGCCCCAGGTAGCTCAGCCCAGGAGACAAGGCTCCGTTCCCAGCAGCCCTTCCATAGAAAGGGACACCTTCAGCTTGGTCCCTCCGAGAAGGAGGCTCCCAGGCAGGCCCCTGAGCCTGCTGGAGACTTGGCCTCCCGGGCTGCACCTCTGAGGCCTGACCGCTTGTCTAACAGAAGAGAAGTCAGCAGGGCTGGGCCACAGCACGGTCGCGTTCACGTGCCCCAGAGGACAGCTGCCATGAGTGCATTTGGGTCCATCGCGTCCCCACAGACCGCTCCTCCGTTGAGAGTGGCTGCCATCCTGTAATAGCAGCAGTTTCAACAGGGAACAAGGATGACCATGTTTTAACATGTCCCTGTGGAGCGCAATGACAGGGCTGAGGCTGAACTGTTGTGCAAGCCGCCCTTTCCTGCTGCGTCCACTGCTGGGCTCACACGGCACACCTACAGCAGGTGGGAAGGCCATCAGGACCCGGCAGCCTGGGCACAGGTGCCCTCTGGCCTGGCTGCTGAGGGCACGCGGGGTCTGCAGCTGCCCTGAACGTCAGAGTCCCCAGGGTCTGCAAGCGTCTGCCGTGGTCACCTGCATCGTGCTTCGCAGCACCATGGCCGTGAGGCTGAG
Organism: Callospermophilus lateralis; assembly: GCF_048772815.1. Lineage (NCBI taxonomy): Eukaryota > Metazoa > Chordata > Mammalia > Rodentia > Sciuridae > Callospermophilus > Callospermophilus lateralis. The sequence continues at coordinate 196,484,865 of NC_135307.1, forward strand.
GACAGGACGTTCCAGAGGGAGTCCGACATCTGTGCTCAGCGACAGAAGCTGCTGGTCAGGAAGGGCACTTGGGCGGAAGCCATCGTAGCCCCGTGGTCAGTGCAGCCGACGTTCTCAGACCCCTTCCCGTGGTTGGACACGCCTGTTACCTGGGGCTGCAGCCTCCACATGGGTGACTCTGAGACTGTGCTCATGGGCGCTCCCTGCCCAGGCCAGCCCACCTGTGGCATGAGCCTGTGTGACTGTCACGTGCGAACCCACAGTGGAACCTCCCGAGTCATGAAAGGGTACAGAATCACCCCAGGATAATCCAAGTGCTCACAAGGGTGCTCGATGGCACGTCAGCTGTCTGACAATGGACGACCTGTGCCAGGTCCATGTGGTCACTCAGGGCACGACTGGCTGACCAGACGTGATCAGCACTGGGTCACTGTCTGCTGCGCCAGGTCCTGGGGAACCAAGCGCCTTGTACAAGACTGCGGGGCACTGTCGCCGACTCCACAGCATCAACACATGCACGTTAGGTAGCCCTCCATGCCAGACTGAGTTCTCCCCTTACCTTTCCATCATGTGGAAAGCCCAGAGGTAGCACGTGGCTCCCAGCAGAGCTCCCTCTGTGACAAGTTGGGCCAAAGTGCTGGGGTTCAGCATGTTCAGCCCTGCATGGGTTACTGTGGGCTCTGAGCTTGGTTCTGATGTCCACCACCTGCACACCAAGGTGGGCAGTTCAGACCTCTGTCCCCAGACCTTCTGCAGACAGACATTCTGAGCAGATGGTGTGTGACCCGGGAGGCTGGTGACTCAATGGGGGGAGCAGAGAGCAAGACACGAGAGGAGGGAGACGGCTCAGGACGATGTCCAGTGGTGTGCTGGGCAGGAGGGTTTGCGGGGCACAGGTAGGCACAGGTAGCCTGTCCTGTGGGATTCATGCAAGGCGTCAAATGTCCGTGAAGCAGCCTTGCAGAGGGAGAGGGAGAAGGGAAGACCAGTCTGCCATGGTTTCTCTGTTGTTTGGGCTGCGGGGGTTTCTGTGGGATTGGGTGGTGGGGGCGGTCAGTGTTGGTGGTGTCGGTGCTGGTGTAGGTGGCAGTGGTGTGCTGACGGTGCTGGTGTGACGGTGCTGGTGCAGGTGCTTCTGCTGGAGAGGCTGGTGCTGGTTCTCTGTGAGTCTTCTCCTCCGGGTGGTGACTTTTCAGACGGGTGGCTGGCTGCTGTGTCCCAGGCATTGCTGGGACTCGTGATGCCCTGTGGCAAGCACAGATGACAGGCCACTCTTATAAGGGAGCTGAGAGCCTGGGGGTGGGAGGCCCAGAAGGACCAAGTCAACACGGGTGGACGCTATCACAAGGCGAGAATGACCGTGTGTGCAGAACGAGAATGTTAAATCCTGGCGGCAGGAGGGAGAGCTCAGGAGGGCTACTCTAAGTTGCAGGCCGAGAAGGGCCTCCTGGAGGGCCCAGTCAAGCCAGAGCTGGGGCGGAGGGCTGGAGGGGTCCTGCCGGCACGTTCCGGAGGACAGTGTTGTCCAATGGAAAGACGACACCCACTGTGGGACCGTGAGTTTCCCAGCAGCCCCATGAGAAACGTGGGGGGAGGACGGGTGACGTGGTCTCCCTGGTGGTGGCAGAGCCCCCTAGCAGAAGGAAGAGCACAGGGCCCTGTGTGCCCCCGAGGGTGGCGGTCTGCAAGGACACAGACATCCCGCTTACCAGCATGCCACAGTAGGCCACCTCACCGAGCACTGGGTGTGGACGCACCAGTGAGCCAGTTCCCTCCTTATCCCACACCCCATGTTGACATGGCTGGGTGCGCTCTTCTCTGGCACGTCTGAAAGACTCAGCTTCAAGGGTCCTGTTGCCCCGCAGGCTGCAGGCCACCATGGTGGACAGCACAGAGCCGGGGTAGGAGCTGGGGGGCCAGGGTAGGAGCTAGGGGGCTGGGTGGTGCCCAGGTTGGCTTGGGGCTCTTCGGGCTGGTCTCCTGGGCCATAGCCGGGAACCTCCCCCGGGCCCTGGGAAGCCCCACTGGACATCTGCAGGCTGTCCCTCCCTGCTCCCGTGACGGCTCAGCAGACTGCTGGGCGTGTCTTTTGCCCACATCAGCCTTACGTGGCAAGTGGGCCAGAGGCAGGCCGGGGTTCCCGTGCCTGTACCACCACCCCTCCAACAAACCTGGTGACAGAGAACACCCATGGGGCATCCCCAGGGAAGAGTCCCAGGAGGTCTGCTTCCAAGCAGAGGTGGAGGGCAGGCGAGAGGATGGAGCTTGTGGTGGGGGGAGGCACAGACGCTGTCGACGTCCCAGCAGCTGGACAAGTGGGGGGACTTGACCCACAGATCCAGGGCCTGAGGGAGGCAGTGTGCTGGGCAGGAGGGCTTGCGGGACACGGGTAGAGCATCCTGCTGGCCTGGAGCGCTGCTGCTCGTCAGCCTGGGTGCTGACCAGGTTTCTGCGGGATGGGTGACGTCTGTAAACTCACTCTGGGGCTCAGTCAGGCCAAGCATTCAAAGCCATCCAACGTTCCTGGAAATTCACCAAAATGGGTTTTTCCACCCCCTGACCTTTCTGCAGGAGAAGCTGACTCTACGCCCCCAACCTGCAGCTTGCTCGTGGGGTGGGCAAGGCACCATGCCGTGCCTGCTGGGTTTATAGACCTGTTCTCCCTCCCGGAAAGCCCCGGAGTGAACTTTCAGTTCTCTCAATCATTTGCTTCTTACAGAACAGTCTCCCCTCGGAGGTCACTGCCGCTGTTGCCCTGAAAAAGTAAGCTCCCAGGAGCTGGTAGAAGGCAGGTACCAACAGGTGGCACAGGAAGTGCCTCCCTGCCCGGAAGCTGGGCGCACGCACCCCTTCTCCCTGGTGGTGGCAGAGCCCCCTAGCAGATGGAAGAGCACCGGGCCCTGTGTGCCCCCGTGGGTGGCGGTCTGCAAGGACACATCCCCTCAGAGGGGGCAGACTCCCACCGCCCTGTGCAGCTGGAAACAGTGCACCCTCTGTTCTGCCCTCCACTGCCCCCCACCAACGGTTCCCTCCTCCTCTCCCCTCCCCTCCTGGTCAGGAGGCTATCTGTCCCAGCCAAGCTACTGGGTGACGCAGGGTTGGAATCACCATGGCCTCCTAGTCCCCCCGTGGGGAGAGCAGGTGGTTCCATCCCTCCACCTGCGGCTCCACCCAGCCCTGGGAGGGCAGAAGGGCCAGGCAGGAGACTGGAGACAGGGGACACCCTGAGAGCCCGCCCAGTGCTCCTCCATAGCCTCCTCTCCTGGAGGAGACCTAAAAGCTCAGTGAAAGGGGACTCCAGGTGTGCCCAGCTGCCACCCCCATCACGAGGCTCCCGTACAGAAACAGGGCGGGAAAGGAAGCGGACATTTGGCTGCTGAGCTGCTCCCATCATGCAGAACTAGGTTTCCTGAGCCATGAGGAAGAGCCGTTCCCTGGAGCCCAGTGGGCACGGAATCCTTCTCCCACAGAGTCCCCGAGTCCTGGAGGTGTGTCCCTGGGCTCTGACGGCCATGGACATCACTGCTTTGACCTTCCTCAGAGTCTGGAGAGGCCTGGTGTAAGAGTGCTCTTCTCCCTTGATCGCACAGAACCTGATAAGGAAACCTCCGCCTCTGCCTTCACGCTGCGTGCAAATCGCTGAAATCTGTAAACCTGGATAGATTTGGAAAATCATGCGCTGCTTTGAAAGGGGAACATAAATGAATCTTTGTATTTGAAGTTTTGTCATTTAACAAATGCATTGTTATCCATTATCCCTTCAACACTTAACAAACAGCTCCTAATGAAATGCAGAGGGGCCCAACTCGAAGGGCTTTTTTCTCTTTCTTTCTTTCAAAAACAGCTATTTCCTTGCAGGTAGTAATTTTGTTTAAAGAAGAGCGATGTTTAGCACCAGGCTTTTTAATAAAATATGTGTGAGAGAATAATTCTTCTAAAGCATTCTGTATCTACAAAAATCCATATGTGGGAGAACTGGAATTATTCTCTAATAGATTTTATTACATAGCAGTTAAGAATTTTTCTAAAAGACATTTAATCAAAGCCATCAATTTAGGATAACGAAGTCTGGGAGAGAAAGGAACTGATTGAAAGCTGGTGTGGTCCCCTGTTTGGAGGGTCCTGTATCTGTTTCTCTGGTGATCGGTTCTTCTGGAAGGAGGAGCGTCTTAGGCTGCAGGTGGCTCAGGATCCTCGCATTTCTGCATGAGTATGTTACAGACCAGGTGAACTGGCCTCTGTGCACCGGTCCCCTGCTCCCTCTGCACTGGGGAAACTGAGGCTGAAAGAGACCTATCCACAAAGAGCTCTGCCCCAAGTGGAGGAGGAGGCCCAGGCAGAGACAAAAGTCACCAGGGGACCCTGTTGAGAAAATCCACCTGCCTCAACAGGAGGCCAGAGGGAGGGCAGTGTGTCGCCTGTTCCTCCGCAAGCTGGCTGTAGAGTCTCACAGCCCTGTAGGGGTCTGGAACTCCAGAGGAGCAGGGACTGGACCCAGAGCCCAGCTCAGGAACCAAGGAGACACTCAAAACCTGCCTCTGCCTCACAGGGAGTGTGGGGAGGGGTCCAGAAATGACCATGGGGGCCACCCTCATCCCTGCAGGTCACCAGGGCCTCTCTGACGAGGAGCATTCGAGCTACGGGTATCCAGGGACTGACCAGTGTGAAAGGAGGCTGAGGGCGTGGAAGACTGCGGAGGAGGGCAAGGCTGGGCAGAGGCTGAGGAGGCCTGGCCATTTAAGAAATGGAAAGAAGGCCAGGGCATCAGGTGCAGCTGGCAGGAGTAGGACAGAGGGGGAGGTGGCCCAGGGGCTGCACTGTGCAAGGGGAAGTTCCTCGAGGCTCCCCAGGGGGGTGACAGTTTGCAGATCACAGAAAGGCTGAGCTGAGTGCTGAGCCCACAGACCTGTGCTTCTCCATGGATCCCCAACTGGAGGGGACCTCGTAGCCCTCACTCCCAACCCGCGAGCATCTGAGGATTCCACCTTCATCCACACTTTTCAGATAGCATTTCACGGAGAAGACCCCCCATCAAGTGTGCCTTCCCAAGTCCTGACAAGGGACAGCTGGGTAGGTGAGGCCCCTCAGCGCTGGTGCTGGCAGGGCGTCCTCTGTGTGGGTGGCCTGGCCTCGGGTACTGGGCAGTGGTGGTACTTTCTGGACCTGAGTCGGCTCTGGCTTCTGTGTGGCCTGTTGCCAGTTGGGAGGCCCCTAGCAGTTTGGGGCGCTGCTGCAACCCCCCTCCGCGCCTCTGGTTGGCAGGGTTCCCCCCTTGCTTGGGAGAGTGCTGGGCCCTGCAGTCTGTTCTGGGACGTTGGTCTGGGTGGTAACCAGCCCTCGGCGCCTGCGGGGACAGGCACACAGTCCCCATCTCTTCACTCCTCCGGTCACTCTGCGCCTGGACCTCTGTGGGCAGCTGTTTGGATCTTGGTTTTCTGATCCGTCTTCCCGAGCTCTCGCCTTGTCTGTCCCTGTTGGGTTCCTGGCGGGGCAGGCAGGTCTGTCCCTGAGTGTGGGTCCTTCAGGGCCTCTCTGTTTGGGGGCTTCTTTCCCCCTCCCTCCTTTTATATGCTAGCTGGTCTTTATAGAGCCTTGTCTCACTCACCTGCTGAAATCCGACTCCTCCTCCCTGCCTTCTACTTCAGGGCTTGCTCAAGGAATGGCAACCACACCGCAGACTGCTCAGAGACCTGTGCACCCCATAAATATGTAGGGATATTACGTTATTCAAAAAACTTTAAAAATGTTGGGGGGGGATAGAAAAGGTGACTCCCCCGATTTGATAATTATACTCCATATTTATTATCGAATTGTCATTCTGTGGCCCCTAAGTATGTATAATTAAAACAGTAATAAAAAATTGAACATTGACACTGAGGATAGAGGCAGCCACTGGTGGGAGCAGGTTGGGTGATCCAGGGACCTGGGACCTAGAGGATGATTGACACGCCAGTCAGCATCACCACTGGTTGACAGGATGTGCAGACATTCTGCCCTGAATGGCCACAGCTGGCCTCCCGACCCTCCCTGCCCGTCAGTCCACCCATATTTTAATAAGCAGCGGGCCAGCAGACGCAGGGCCCAGCACTGGTTACGCCTGTGAAAGGTCCAGTCCAAGAGCTGCTGGGCTTTTTTTTTTTTAATCCATTCTTGCTCTGAAAACATTGAATTTGGAGACAATTTCTCAGGAGTGATGGGGTGAGGCTCTGGCCCATCGTGCTGTGCGGGTGGGTCTCCTAGGGTCTGGGAGGACACCCCAGGACCTAGAAGCCACTGTCCTCTGTGACAGGGGTCACCTGGAGTTAAGTCCCAGGTTCGGGACTCTTGGTGAGCTCCCAGGAGTGGAGGAAGCCTGCACCGTGGCCTGGAGCAGCCGAAGGCGAGTGCCCAGCAGTGGCCTCCAGGAGCAGCGTCTCTGGGCTGCACAGCATGGGCCAGGGCCTAGGCCCCCCACGAAGGAGTTGCGTCACTGGGCCCTCGGAGCTGCCTGCTCGGTGCTTGGGACCTCCCCCCACAGCTGTGCCTGGTTGCTCCCGGGCCACTGACGGTTGGAGCAGCGGCTGCCACTTGCCCTCACATCAGGATCACACGCAGGGTCGCCTGGTGTGGGACACATGCCTCAAGCAGGAGGATCCACGCTCCAGGCCAGCCTGGGAAATCCAGCAAGACCCCGCCTCAAAACAGAACATAGAAGTGGAGGGGACGTGGCTCCATGGCAGACACCCTGGCTCCATCCCCAGCACCAACAAGACAGTCGTGAGGACCTTGGTGGTGCACAGGCCCCCCCTCTCTCCACCGCGCCCTTCACCCCTCCAAGCCGCCGTGTTGCTCGTGCCTTCTGCTCTGGGCATGTCGGGGGCTCAGTGGCTGTGCTGGAGGCCGTGAGCCTCAGCAAGGGTGGCTGGCACTTTCTTCCTCAGAAACAGCCTCCTTCCCCAGTCCCAGGAGCGTGGTTTCGGCACCGTCAGGTGCACATGGTGGTTCACGGGCTGCCCCATATGTGACAGAGCGCCTGTGTCCCTGAGGTCACACAGTGAGGAGGTAGCCCAGCCAGCACTGGGACCTTGGTCTCTGGACTGACCCAGCCCACAGGCTGCCATCAAGCCACCTGCCGTCCTGTGGGGACAGGAATGAGAGGCAGATTCTCAAGCCCTCTCCCCAGCCCCGTGGGGAGCACTGGCCGGAGGCGAGGTTTAGGGGGCTGAGGGTGGAACCCTGAGCATCCGGCCCGAGCCAGATATCCCCAGGGGAGTCTGGAGCCCCAGGTCCTGTGAACCTCCTCTGCTCATGCTCAGACAGTGGGTGACAGTGTCTGCCCAGGGTTGGAGAGGGTCAAGGAGCCGTCACGCTCAGAGGGTGCCAGGCACGGCCTAGATGTCGCCGCACACTCCACTGGGCCATTATAACTATTAGCATTAGCGCTATGATGGCTCTCATCACTATGGCAACCCATCAGTGCAAGGACACTCCCACTCGGGAACTGCAGGGCGTCCTCAGAGAAGGGGAGGGGGTGGCCCAGCTGACCAGCCCCGCAGGGCTGCAGCCGGGGCGTGTGTGTCAGTGACCCGTTTACGTCACTGCGGTTTGTCAGAACACAGAACTACTACAGGCTGTGCCTGGAATGGAAGCTAAGCTTTGGCTGGGCTATCCAGAGCTCATCAGGAAGGACTGCACCAGGGCCGCTTGGGCATGGTAATCACAAGTGACGAAGTCGTCACTAGCACCAGCACTCGGCCTGCAGAGTGGATTCAGATGTACTTGGGGGCAGAGCCCACAGTACTTGCTCATTAAAATTCTGCACTGTGCAGGTGGTGAGAGGTCCAGGCTGGCCACTCTGCTGCCAGCGCCTGCCTGGCCCGACTCTGGCCTCAGCCCAGGAGGCTTACCTCGAGGCACTTGGGGACCATGTGTGAGTCGGGTGGGAAGCAGAAGGAGACAGATGCTGTGCTTTGGGATTCGTGTTCCTTCCTCCTGAGACCTGGGGAGGAAAGATGCAGGACGCTCAGGCACTGCCTACCATCAAACGTGTACTCGTGAGAAGAGGCAGTCTGATGGTGTCCCTTGGCACCAGGCGGAGGCCTCTCCTAAATCCTGTTCCCTTAAAACCCTGGCCTGCCGAGTCCTCCCCAGGCTTCTCTTCTGAAATCCCGAAGGAGCTCAGGGTGGGGTCTGCTCTGGGACACCAGGCCCCGGAGGTGACCCTGGAGCACCCCTGGAGACTCTCCGTGGGGCAGGAAATGAAGCACTCCTGATGTTGGAGGTTCTGGGCTCTCAGCCCTCTCTGCAGCACTGGGCTGAGACATCTTCCAGAGGCAGCGCCACCCCCTGACCACTAGGAGTGGCCCCAATTCTGCAGATACTTAATGGTCTCCAGCCCTCTCCCCTTAGGACCTATGTGTACCTTTCAGAGGCCTCGACAGGCCGCGACCGCTTCTGCCCTATGCTAGCGCAGAACCAGGGGTGGCACCGTAGCCCACCTGCTTGCTGCCCGCTGGTGCCCGAGCTCCGCGGTCTGACAGCGATGGTCCCTGAGGCCTGCTCCCCAGTGTGGCCAGGTGCTACCTGCCAGCTCCTGCACAGAAGAGCAGTCCTGAGCTGTCAGGGAGGAGAGCTCAGGAGAGCAAGAGAGGCGTCGGGGCCCACTTAGAGGAGGCCAGAATTCCTGGCACTCACCTGGCCACCAGGGCCCTGTTGGCAGTGGTTGCTGAATCTTAAGCCCTTTGAGCACATGTCACTCCACAGCCCCGAGGTGCATCCCCAGCTGCCCACAGAGCCATGTGAGGCTCCGGGCACACAGAGCGGCGAGTTCTGGAGGCTGGGGTGTGCGTCAATCAGAGGACACCACTGCCACAGAACACTGGTTGTGAGAGCTGGCACCTCCCCTGCCGGCCGTTGTCACCTCAGGGAACCTCACAGGGTGGACCGCGGGACTCAACTAATGAGACTTTTCTCTTTCTTTCTAGGTAAGTGATTTGCTGCTCAGCTGGACACGTGGGTCCTTGTACCTGCCTGGTGTGCCTCCCAGATTGTGTCCCCAGCCCCCTGAGGATGCCTGAGGAGGACCCGTGTGAAGTAAGAGGCCCTGGGGAGCGCGTCGGGGGCCCTGGTGGGACGCCGGTCAGTCTTCCCAGCCTGGGGTGGCATTGCTTCACCTATCTTGGTGCGACTTGTGCCAGTGGAAGGGGACCGTGTGGCCAAGCCATGTGGCGGGGAAGGGACAGTGGGTGTGCTGTACCCACCTATGCCAGTGTCGGGAGCCAGGAGACCGCCTGGCGGCTCCACAGGCCCCGTGAGGGGCAGCACAGCACCCCCCGGAACTCCCAGGCCTGTCTCCCTGCGGGGTCCTCCCGCCTCTCAGCATCTGCCCTGTGCGGTCTTTGTCCTTGAGGGTAGCAGGCGGCCTCCGTGCCCGACCCTCTGCCCTCTGGGAGTCTGCCCTCCCTCCCCAAGGCTGTCTAAGATGGTTCCTTACCAGGCCACGGTGGTTCTTTTGGTTTGTGGCAATGAGTTCAAAGGTGATTTTGGTTAAAGAAAAACATGTAAAACGCATAGTTGAAGATTCTCATCAGCTTGTTGAAGAGATTGTGGAGACGTTACCACTCCTGTGCCTCTGCAGTTAGGAAGCCCCCTCTGTGCTCACCAGAGGCGAGACCCCACCTGTGGCGCTCGCCTAGCGTGACTGTCACGCTCTGAGCTTGCATGCAGCTTGAGCTCGTTGCTTCTCAATCTCCTTTGGAGAAGCAGCCCAGGACACAGGGTCAGGCATCAGGATCGGGAGCAAGTGTGTGTCAGATGTTGGGATGGCCCAATGCCCGCCAGCCTCTAGTCACGGAGGGACAAAGTCGTGTCCGAGGCCGTTGTCATGGGGACTTCAGTGATGCACACCTGGAACTGGGGGCTCTGCACGGGGCTCAGGACAGCTCTGGTGACCACCTGCTTCTGCCGGGCCTATGCCAGCAGGCCCAGGGGTCCAGTGGGCATGATCTTCTGCTTCATCCGGGAGGTGTGTTTGTTCTCAGGTGACCAGGGCTTCTGCCTTTGAACCCTGTGTGTCTGGCTCGCCCTGGAGGAGAGAGATCCGCCGTGAGCTGGTCATCCAAGAATGCCCGGGGTCCTGGCCTGTTTGCTGTGTAGATCCCCCCTCACTGGCTCTCTGCTTGTGCTTGCATGGGGTGTGCTGTGCCTCCCGCCGACTTCTCTGGACTGGGAGGACCTGGCTTGTGTCCTGGCGAGGGATCACGATGCCTCTGCTGGGAACGGGGACCTCACTACTTGCAGGTGTCGGGGGTGGGGGGAGGTGTTCCATCCAGGGCCTTGGGCTCCGTGCCCCAGGCAGCATCCCGTAAGTGTCACAGGGGCAGGACCAGGCCAGGGCTGGACCACGCGGGGGTTGGCGCCCAAGCTCCCAGGATGCCTGTCCCTGTGTTGCAGAGGCTGGCTCCAGGCAGCAGGCCCCTTTCACAAAGGGGCCCAATTATCTATTCAGACCTTCCACCTGGCGCTTCTCCCTGGCCCCACTCCTCAAAATGATGCTCAAGGCTGAAACAGGTTTGTTGGTGGGTGATCTCTGGTGACATCTGGGCCTCCTTGCCTCAGCTCTCGGCCAGGTGGATGGGGACCTGGGGACACTGGCCACACAGGGGCATTTTGGTTGTCAAGTCCAGCGGTGCCTCAGCTCACTGTGCTTGCCAAAGACACCAGTGCCCAGTGCCCCATGGTGCAGCTTCTAGCAAAGCCTGGTCCTCCCCAGGGACCAGAGGGTGACTGAGGGGCCTGGGTCACGTCGTGACGGATACCTCTGCAAGTGTGGACACCAATGAGCGTGGACAGTGGGTGGACGGTGAGCATGAGGGGTGGAGCGGAGAGCGCACGCGGCCCTCATTCACCAGCTCCTTCAGCCCCTACCCCACGGGTGCCTGGGGTTCTGCCTTCACTTTGCAGATGGGGAAACTGAGGCCCAGACAGGTTGGGCAGGTGCCCAAGACCCCAGCCTGGCACAACCAGTCTGCTTCGCTCTCCTATGCTCTTCACCCTCACAGGAGTGGGGCTACCAGGAGGGGCCGGGGGCAGAGGCAGCCCCTCCTACCTAGTGCACAGACTCCTGTCCCCCACCCCGGGTGCTCGGAGGACCAGGCTCGGGCCCCTCCTCAGACAGCGGGCTCACCCGGGGCAGGCCCACCGTGCAGGCTGCGGCACAGTGCCCATGCCCTGTGCAGATCTGACTGGCGGCCTAAGTGGTATCAGAAGCACAATTATGTTGATTGCTCCCACGTCTCTGGGTGGTGACACCCCCTGGATCTCGGCAGCGGCAGTGAGAACAGGCTCCAGTTCAGACCCGTGCGTGTGCGTCTCCGCTCCTCCCCGAGGGCTTGATTTGGAAGTGTCTGATTTAATGGGGAAAGAGATGAAGCCACAAAGGCAGCCCCTGCCCTGCGTGGGGAGCCCCTCCCTGTTCCCGACTCCCTCCTTGACATCTTGTTAAGATGCAGGCTCCAGGCTATTTCTCTTGTGGAAATCCTTTCTAAATCCACATCTGCTTTGCCCACATCGCAGGAGGGAGGCTGGGACGTGAGGCCTGTGGGGCAGGTTCCATTCAGGGAGGTCGCTCCACGGCAGAGCAAGGTGGTGGCTGCAGAGAGCTAGATGCAGACAAGAGTGGGAAGGTGCAGAGCTGTGGCCAGCCACAGCACTGACCAGACACTGACCAGGCTGCCCTCGGGTGCATCGCAAGGAACCCCAAACTCTGAAAAGCGTCAACTGTAACTGCTCCTCCAGGCTGAGCTGAGGCTTCCAGGTAGCAAATGATCAGCAGAAATGGGGTGCAAAGTCCAGGCGTGAGCAGCCCCGAGGGACCGCCTTTCCATCTGCTTCCAGGGTCCCCAGGAGAGAAGCTAGCACTGGGGCCGGGAGCCTGGCACTCAGCTTTGGCTGTGACAGTGAGGGTCACATGTGCCTGTCATCTGCTGTGCCTCCCCGTGGTGCCCGTGTGGGTGGGTGTGTGCTGGGAGTCCTGGGGGACGTTTCTGTTCTCTGCAAGGCTGATACTTGACATCATGCCTAGCATACAGTAGGTGCTCAATAAGTGCTGCTGGAAAAAGGAAGGGGGTGAGAAGGGGCAGAGAGTCTCCTTCGCAAGAAGCCAGGGTCTGCACATTGTAGGGAAACCCCATCCTCACACCTCCATGTGCCGAGGCACATAGATGGTTCCAGGCACAGCCAGGCCCACAGATGTCCCCATCTGTGCTAAGTCGTCCCAAATAGTAAACATGGGAAATTCTTGTGCTAAGTTGAGAAAGAGACTCCGTCTGCAGACCACTGCCCAGCCAGTCAGAGCCTAGAGAGGGCATCGGGACGCGGAGTTGGGATTGGAGAGGAGCCATCACAGCCTCGTGGCGCAGGCACCGCCATGGGTGCTCCGTCAGGACTCTGAACGTGAGTGCCGGCAGAACTCGGGGCGCTACGTGGGCGTCACACATCACCTGGCTTATCCAGCAGCACAGTCTGACTCCCGGAGCCACGCGAGTCTGTCCCGACCTCAGGAGGCAGAGGGCGCACACTCCTGGGCAGGCCGCGCCTCAGCCTGGTCCGTGCAGCAGGACTGTGGGAGTCAGTGCCCTGGGCGTGGCCTGGGTGCCAGCCTTACCACAAAGCTGGGCTCTGCGCCATACATCGTGCTGTGTCTATATTCTTGTTTTCCTTTCTCCCTTAAAAAGAGATGAAACCCCATTTTACTAACATGAGAATCAGGCTGAATTGTATCCGATACATATTCGCACGACACCTAGTGGATGCAGGTGGCTCTGACGTGCCACAAACAGGACTCGGGAGAGAGGACCTGGCAGTCCTCTCCAACACCCGGGGCGACCTGGATGCTGTGGTCGCAGCTGCTGGCAAAGCCTCCTGTGGGTCCGAGTAGGTCCCTGGTTGGGCCCCGCTCTCCCCACTGCCCCTGGATGGGAACTGGGGTGGAAATGGTCCCCAGAGGAGCCTGGACCCTGTGGCCAGGAGCCTGAGTGCTCGGAAGCTTCAGGAAAAGAGCAGAAGGGCTCGACTCGGGCAGAGGCTGCAGACGCGCTGGCCCTGCAGGCTGCCCTGCCCCAGGCTTCAGGGGGACACGTGTCGAGAGTCTGGAGTATTTTGCTTTCCCAGTGAGCTGGCAGCGTGTTGTGTGTGGGTTTGGGATGAATGTGTTTCTTGAGTCGGATGAAACAACTAAAAATAAACACAGGCGCGCGCACAGACACTTACCAACGTACGCATTTTTTCCAAAGGTGATTCTTCCAAAAGCCAGACGAGCTTTTGGTACCACATTTAATTAGGAGGTCGTGGGGCAGGCAGAGCCATCTTGATGGTAATAACTGGCTTCAGACGACGTGGTGATAAATCAGCTCACTCCACACCCGCTGCGCAGTGGATTCCGTGTATTTTTAGTTCTTGTTTAAAGCCAGGAATCCAAATGGAGATGGAGGGTTTCCAGTGAGCGCAAGGCTGAGGGGAGACCAGCCCCCAGCGCGGACAGTGGCCCTGCCCAGGCATGGGCTGCACGGGCCCAGGAGGAGGCAGGAGGAGGTGGGAGGCCACTGCCCTGGCTCAGGGCTGCCATTCCAGCAGGGAGATGGCCTGGACACGGAGCACTGTGGCCACCAGCTGGCAGCCACCAGACTCACAGTGCAGAGAAGGGAGCGTGATTTGCACTGGGAGACTTGGTGGCCCGTGTGGCATCTGCACCAGCCTCTAGTCCTGCTGGGACAGTATCGGGCAGCATGCACTGTGGGGCTGCTCTCCAGGAGGGGCCAGCTGGGCCAGTTGCAGTGAGCATATGGGAATGGTGGCCCTGTGGACCCAGACAGTTGTCCACTAGGCTGCCCTTGGCCTCTATCAGGATGATGGTGACTCGCACCTGCAGCCCGAGGAAGGTTCCAGCTTGGTTGGCACACGGCTTGGGGTGGGGAGAGCTGGGTTCCACCCCCACCCCTCCCCCACAGCATTGGCTTCTGAGCTCTTTCTCAGGACAGGGCCTCTCACCCAGCACCTGCCCCCCCTGCTGCTGGCACATGCCCACCTCCTGCACCAGAACAGGGGCCACCCTTGGGCCCACCTTTGGAGGAGGGAGAGCATCACCTACTCACCCACACCCTGGCCGGCAGTGGGCTGAGGCACAGGGGCCGTGGTGTCCCTGCAGCAGGAAGGCCAGCTGCGTGGGTCCTCTGGAAAGACCAGGGTGCACGGGGTTGATGGACACAACATGGTCTCTGAGCAGTGCCTACGTGGACTGTGGCCCTCCGAACCCTCACAGCCAGGTGCCAGCTGTGCCTCGAACAGTGACACAGGAACTGTGGTTCCCAGAGAGTGCCCTGGGAGGCCTAGTGGCAGGTGGCTTGCAAGCTGCAGGAGGCCCTGGTGCTGGGGAGGTCCTGGAAGTGGAGGAGAGGCTGAAATGCGAGGCTGCTGAGGCCCCGTGGACAGGTGGGCAGCGAGTGGGACTGAAGCCAGGGAAGGACATAGCTCCCATCCCCAATGTGAGAAGCAGGTGGCCCCTCCCACAGCTGGTCCCCTGGGTGCTGTGGATCACCTGGAGGAGCACGGGGAGGGGTAGGCAGGAGCAGAGAGGGGAAGGGGCGGGGACTTTCCATACGGCAGAGGTTCTCATTAGGCTCAATTGTCGACTTTGCCCGTGGCTGGGTCCACGTCCTTTGGAAGTCATCATCAGTGTCAGCTGCGTCTATATTCAGCACGCGGAGTTGGCCCATTGAAGCCCGTAGAGCTGCCGGGGCTTTTCAGTGTGGTGTTATTCATTAAAGTTGTTTGAAAATCTGATCAAAACAAGCTTCAACCCAGAAATTTAGTGATTTGAAATGCGCCAGCATACATTTTGTGATGTGCCCTTTGAGTCGCGCCTGGGAAAGGATGGACCAGAATTGGGCACGTGCCATGCCACTGGAGGGCTGTGGTTCTGTCCCAAGGTTCCCGTGTGTCCTGGAGGAGCCCCACCCTGGGACAGGGAGTTAGTGGATCTGGAGGTGTCCTGCCCCTCCCTCTGGCTTCCATCAAAGAGGCCATGGGAACTTTTGTGTCACTTTGCCAGCTAAGCCCACAACTCCCTGTGAAGGAGACTTGTACCGCATGGAAGGCCACCGCTGCCTGCCGTCTGAAGAGTGGCCCTGGGTGCCAGGAGCTGGTGGCCACCCTCCACCTGATTGCTCCCCATTTTAGTGTGAGTGTCCACAGCAGGGTTGTTTGCGGGTCACGTGCATGATGAAGGTACCGCAGAGGCACGTCCTGAGGGACCGCAGGGGAGGTGGAATGCACCAGTAGGCCGGATGTGTCACCAGTGGAGCAGGAAGTGAGCTCCATGGGCGGCCACCTACCCCTGCGCCCGCTGGGGCCTGTGCAGGGTGACCACCAGGACCTAGAAATCCACGCCCGAGTGGCTGGCCCAAAGCACCCTGAGGTTTTCTTGTATTCCTCCAGACTTCCTCTGATTTCACGGTCTGCTCTGTGATTCTCTTTTCCCTTTCACTGAAATGGAGAATTCTCCGTGAAACCCAGCCACCCAGCCAGGGCCGGGAAAACAGGTGCCCTCCCTGCTGCCGGACCGGGTTCCCGGGGTCTGGTCTTCCCCCTGACCAGCACTGGGGCTGCATGGCTTTCCATTAGGATGATCAGGGCTGCTCAGAAACATGCTCATGATCATAAAACTAGTCTGTGCTTGCGGCAACTGTAGCTGTTTTATAGACAGAGAAAGAAGGACAAGAGAAGGTACCAGAGCCTGGCAGACACTGGGAAGCTCTGAGCATCTGCCTCAGGGACTGACGGTCCTCTGCCCTCAGTGCTGACCTCCTGCCCTGAGGACAATGACTATACTGTAGAATAAATATCTGGGAACTCCCTGCATTCCTGGGGAGAGACCTACAGAGAGACTGTCCAGAGCGCGGTGACGCCCCGCAGGTCTGAATCACCAGAGCCCCGCGTCTCACTGTTGCAGAGGTGATGATCAAGACCTTGTTGTAGGTGAGGACTCTGTCTCTTGATGACCCTAGTAATGAATCAGGGCCAGGCTCCTGTCCTGCAGTCAGGAAGCTGGCCACCTGGTAGATCGGCCTGCAGAGGTGGCCATTGTCACCAACACCTGGGTTTCCTGTTCCCTCACCTGAGGCATCTCCTGGGCCGTGCCTGGGTGTGCACAGGTGTGCACAGGTGTGCACGTCCCTATGCTCCTCAGAGAGGATGCCCCAGGAGTTTTGTAGCCAGGCCTGCAAAGGGGCCCCCAGTGTGGGAGAGAATGAGCCCTGGACATCTACACTGACCTTCCCCGAGCCATCTGCCCCACCTGTGGTAAGCCGCACGCTGCCCGAGGCCTGCGAGAACAGAGGCTGCTCTGAATGTGCGGCCAGCGAGCTGGGCAGGGGCTTCAAGGGGCTGCTGGCGACAGGAGCTCCCTCGCTGCAGGCGCAGCCCAGCCTTGCTCTCCTGGAAGCCATGGCTGTGCCCATGGAGTGTGGATTCCTGAAGAAGGGCTTCTCAGTGGTTGGCTTGGAGGGGTGTGTTTTGTTTGGATTTGTTTTGGCAAATTGCAAATCCAGTCCATCAAAATCAATTTTTTAATAACAGGATCAGGAAACCTGTGGAGTTTTTCTTCTTTTCCATTTGTAAAGGATACATGCCCTCCAATTACAAAGTCCCCTGCAGAAGCCACCCCGCCTGTCAGCATGGCCACCTTTGAAGCCGAGGACACTGGCCCCGTGTGGCACTTCTCCTGTGGCACTTCTCCTGGCCGGGGCACGGCTTCCTGGAGCTGGTCGGAGCTCTCGCTCTCCCTTCTGCCAGGCCCTCACCCTGTGACTGCACAGGAAGGAGCAGCATGGGTCTGTGGGTGACCAGCCGAGGGCGGAAGGCGTGGCGCTGTCCTGGGAAACCATCTCTGCCCGCAGTAGCCCTCCACAGCCAGGGAGGCTGGGCTGAGGAGGCTCATCCTGTTCCAACGCCACACAGCCCTGCAGGACACGCCTTGCCATCCTCCCCGATCCACAGGGAGGAAGCCAAGACAGGCAGGACAAGGTGGCCCCAGTAGCTCACTGCCCAAGGTGAGCCCGGCTGGGCATGAGGCCCAGGCGTTCTGGACATAATGCGGACCTTCCACACTCTCGTGTCTCTGAAACTCAACCGATTTTGCTTCCTCTTGAAACAATTTGACAGCCACATCCTGTGCGCCAGCACGGTCACAACAGGCCACAGTTGCTGGGCTGCACCCCCTAGGAAGAAGGAGGCCCATCCTGCTCATCCCCAGGCCACTCCAGGCTCATGGTCCAGCACTGGATCTCCGTTGTCCTTGGCCTCATCACTGGGCGGTGAAAGGGCCGCATACTTCCTGGGCCTCAAGTCGGCAGGTAATATATGGACGTGACCCTCCACAGTGGAGTTGGATTGAGAGCCAGAGATTTATTTTGCTTTGGGAAATACAGATGGGAATTTCATCCCAAATATTCATTATCTGGAGCGCAGCTCTGGAACTATGGCCAGGAGGGTCCTGAGGGTCATTGATCTGTTTTCGTGAGTGGTGACAAGGGGACACTGGCAGCAGCATGGGGAGGCGGGAGGGCTCAGAGCCTCTGGAACGGGGCAGGGCAGGTGGGCCTTCACCACCCACAGCCTCAGTCGTGGGCTAGGAGCCAGCGGGCATAGCTGGCCCCTCCTCTGGAGTCAGGATGCCCACTCTCCTAGTTTCCGCCAAAGCGTCCGCTCTGATCATGTTGAGAGGAAGAGGTACCTGGGGTCTTGTTGCTGAGGACAAAGCAGTTTCATGTCCCCAGGGCAAACGGCAGGCAGGCTCAAAAGTCTCCAGGGGGCCAGGGCCATGCAGGCCCCTGTGCCCTGCCCCTCAGGAGTCCCCTGTCCCTCACCCGGGGAACCCTGGTGAGCTCAGGTGGGTCCAGAGGACTTGGAGGGACACTGCTACCCCAGAAGACCACATGTGACCCAGGAGCACCTGGCTGGTGAGCACTGTCCAGAGCAGACAGAGGAAAGGACCCCGCACCCCACAGTGGCCAGAGAGGGCAGGAGGCCTTCCCTTCCCGTCTGAGCTATGCAGGCTGTCGGTCAGGGGCTGAGCCCAGGCGTCTGTCCTTCATAAAGGTAGACTTGAGTGTGGGGCCATCAGGTTGAAGGTCACTTTGCAGGGAAATCCCTGGGGCTGGATTCTGTGCTGGGCACTGCCACAGTCCTCCCAGTGTGGACGCTGCCCTTCTTTAACGAGGACCTGAAGCGGACCAGTCACCAGTACAGACGACGGAGTTGCCCCTGGTAGTTTCATTCTTGATAGAATCTCTTCTCGGCCTCCCCAGCCCTTCGCACTGCTGCCCCGCCTGGCTGTTCCCACAGGCTGTCCTTCTGCCCTTCCCATCTGATGTCCCTCCAGTGGCTCCCGGGCCACCTCCAGGGCCCCTCCAGCCCTGGCCAGCCAGGCTCCAGCACCCGCCACAGGAGTCGGGGCTCAATGCTCCAGGCAACCTGCCACGCCAGGCCGGAGTAGGACACGATTCCCCCTGTCACCCCGGCGCTGTGCAGGGGTCTGTCCCCAGAGACAAAGCAAAACAGGGCAGCACCTAGATCTGCACATGCTAACAGGAGGGGCCCGTGAGCATCCATCCCCTCCTAGGCCTGTGTCCACCATACTGTGTGTCACTGGTAACAGACCTGGACCAGCAGCCCTGTGAGGGCGGTGCTCGTCCTGCCTCCCTCTCCGGGTGGGGAATGGAGCCAGCCAAGGGCACGCACCCCAGGCCTCCCTGGCCGCAGACCTGAAGGCCCGAGGAGTCCCTGCAAGGCCGAGAGCAGCGTTGCTGTGGGAGCTCCCAGACCCGGTGGGAAATGGGAGGCTGGTCACAGACGGGCGGGGGGAGGGTGACAGACGTCCGCTCTGCTCACTAGGCAGGGACAGTCTCAGCTGTGGGCCGCTGTGTTGGGGGCCTCCTGGCCACAAAGGGATGCGCCCTCTACCAGGAGGAAACTGGGACCCTGCGCTCTGGTCGGCTCCGTCCAGCAGGAGACCTGCAGGGCGCTGCCTTCCTCCACCCTCACCCTCTAGAAAAAAGGGCGGGGCTTCTGTCTCCTCCTTGGTAGGATCTGTGACGTGGCAGACATCAGGCCCCAGTGTGTGGCTCTCTGTGTCCTGCAGGGTCAGCACATCCCAGCAGAGCCTCGTGGGGCAGAACACTGAAGTGACTGCACCTGTCACTGAAGTGACAGGCTGAGCAGCCGGCCTGTCACTCGCTGGCTTGGGCCTCGTGGTTGAGTGCCAGCAAACTTTCTGAGCCTGGGGACCAACCACCGCCCAGCCCAGTCTTCCCCCGAGAGCCTCGCCTGGTACAGGAGAGACCGAGGCACAGAAAATCACAGTCCACACACCATAGGGTCAGCAGGATTTGAACCCAGGAGGGCCTTGCTCCCGAGCCCGGCTCATAGCCACACCCTGTCTGTTGGGCCCAGCTGAAGGGGTAGATCCCACACTGCGCCACGCTGGCCGGTCTCTGCCCCATCCCCGAGCCTCAGGCTCATCCTGTGGAAGGTGAAGACCAGCTGGTACATTCCCACCCGTTGGGGGAGGGGGACAGGAGGTGGCTTGCTCTGTGGCAAGGGTCTCGTGGGGACTTGGGCTCTTGCCGTGTCTTACCCGCACCCCCAACCTCTGCCCTCCATGGTCCTCAGGAGCCCAACGTGGCTGTCACCTGACCCCCTTCCTCTGCTGAGTGGTGGACAGAGGTAAGAGGGAGCCGGCCAGCCATCAGGGCCAGCCTTCCCCCCAGCCCCGCCCCTGCCACCACTGAGAAGGGTCCCAGATGGACCCGCTGTCCATCAACTGTGCAATGTGGAGAAGGCCTGCGCGCCGTTTCTGACACTGAGTGTCGCATTCATTAAAGTTCAATTTGATCTCTTTTAATATCACATTAAATGAGTCCATCTTGGAATGGAACGGCACCGGGTGACATAAATCTGCCACGCGCACAGAGACTTCGTTATATTAGCTGTTATTTAACTTGGTAAAAGGTAATTTGTTTTTATTAATTGATTCATTTCCCCCTTCAGTTAGGAGAGCTGCTGGCCGCGGGCCACGTGCAGCGGTGCCACCCTCCCACACAGCCAGCTGTGGTGCTGGACCCCTAACGCTGCCCACTGCCCTGTGGCCTTATGGTCTGCCACAGTACCGCCGACTCTCCCCCTGGGCCGTGGCAGGCACCCCTGGCTGGCTGGTGGCCGGGTCCTACCACCAGGAGGGGCTGGTCTCAGGCACGTGCACACTCGGGACCCAGCTGAAGGGGTAGATCCCACACTGGTGCTTACCAAGTGCCCTGGAGTGCCCCACGCCACACCGTGCCTCCTGGCCAGCATGTACAGACGACCTAGTGCAGCTGCCCAGCTGGCTGGCCTCGTCCATCCGACCTCCACCCACCTCGCAAACAGGCCTCAGTTTCCTCCTCTGTGCCCCTGCAGGAGGTGGCCTCGGATCACAGCCTGTGTCCTCCAGTCAGTCCATGTTGGGTTGGGGAGTGTTGGGACAGCGTGGTGACCCCAGCCTGTCTGCTGTGCAGATAACAGCCCCCTGCCCACTGCAGGGGCTCTTCTTGCCCTTCCCTTGCCTCTGTCACCCTTGCCCACGGTGCCCACTGTAGACTTCCCTCGAGAGGCCCAGCAGGCAGGAGCGGGAAGCTCCTGTGATAAACACCAGGTCGGTCACAGCTGGGACTCAGGGCTGCAGAGAAAATGGGCCTCAGGGTCTCCTCACAGTCCACCCAGATGGCTGGTGGGTGGGTGCAGGGCACTGCCCATGTCTGCTATCACTTGTGGGGCAATCATGGGTGGCTTTGCTCCTGTCACCCAGAGCTAGGGAGTCCCTGTCACCGGAAGGTCCACGTCCACTCCCAGTGAAATCGTGTGCCAGGTTTTTCTTGACTAAATCAGTGGACCTGGGAGTGGCTGACCCTGAGACAGATTCCTAGTAAGAACAGCTGAGGTGGGCGTCTTCCAGAATAAAGCCGACCCCTCGGCCTGCGTTACCCAGGTGAAGGGGTGTCCCCTGCCACGTGGCTGGGACACGGGGGCTCTGTGGAGCTGCGTCCCTGTTCAGCAGCCCTCCCGAGGCACGGCTCACGCCTGCTCTGCTAATGCGGAGTGTGTGCCGCCTGCCATTCCCACGCACATGTCACCCCATTGTGGTTGGGACAAATTGTTTTCCACGGTCTTCATGATGACACAGTGTGTAGTGCTTTAAACTCTTTTCAAAGCCTCCTCGTATCATTATGCCATTTAATCCAACTAATTGAACTTGAACTGGAACAAAGGAAAACACTGATAAATTAAATATGTGCCTTTTACGGGGACAGGAGGACCAGGGGCCGCTGAATGGCGGTTGGCTGGTGGGGGTCTGCTTCAAGCATGAGGGGATGGGTGACCAAATGACCTCCCCTCCTGCCTGCCTCTGGGACGTACATGAAAATTTTTTAAAAGAATAGGAAGGAAAGTGGATTTGTATTTATGTGAAATTCTTAAGAGGAAACCCCTGTTCGTTGTTCTCTGTGCAAATGTAGAGAAGGCCTGCTCACCCTTCCTCCCAGAAACCATACTTGTGAGAATCTTGTAATACAATGTCCTTATGAGAACATGGGGGATAGGAGCTCATGGACACACACACACACACACACACACGTGTGTGCTCTTGTGTGTTCATGCACAGACATGCCCACAGAGGTTCCCATGTGCACGCGGGCACAGGGAGCGCTCGATCCACACCACCTCCTTGGCAGCTCCTGTGCTGTAAGGACTCACTTAATCTCGGACATGAGTGGTGCCAGGAGGTGGGGAACCAGAAAGACCTGGGAAGTGGTGGCCCTGTGGCTGGCGCATCTGCAGGGGGAGCGCAGCAGGCCAGGCTGGTACCCCATGGGGGAGGGAGCCAGGTGGCCACAGCGTCCCAGGAGAGCCAGCGTGGGGATCCCAGTTTAAAATACATAGGAATCCAGAGCCAGTTTTGAGGGAGCTCTTCTCCCTACAAAGTAGGGCAACACTCCAGAAGTCGGTCTTTGCCTTAAAAGGGAAAAGCTTGTAGCAGCAGGCAGCAGGCTGGGACCTGCCTGTGGCCTCCATCTCCCTCCCTGAGCCTCAGGAATGTCCCCGGCCATGCAGGCCACAGCAGCAGCAGCTCGCCAGGAGGAAGAGCAAGCCCAGGACCTGGTCCATGCAGTGACCTGCAGAGGTGGGCCGGGCTTCCCCCCTCAGTCATATTGGAGCACTCACCCAGGGCTTCTTAGCACCGTCATGAAAGCGGCATGGAACTCCCTGGAACTTCCGGAACAAGGAGCCCACCATTCTGCTTCTGGCGTAGGCCGCTGGGCTAGAAGAACATTGCTATGGAAGGCACACTTCCCCAGAATGCTTCCCTGCAGGGTGCGTTCAGAAAGGAGTCCACTGAATGCACCGCTTTCAAAGGGGGCATGTAAAAACTGATGAGATCCAACCGAGCCCGAACTCAGTCAATAGCATCGGTGCCAGCTTCCAGAGTCGGGTAATGAGCGCTCCGTGGGACCGCACTGTCACTGGAGGAAGCTGGGCGAGACACTCAGGAACTCGCTGCATGGATTTTGTAGCCTCTGTGAGTCTTAAACGGTTTCAAAATTACAACTTTTAAGAGACGCATTCTTAAGATTGTTCTCTCAGTCATTAGACGGCTGGCACCCGTGCGGACCCCTTCCCTTGGCTGTACAATCCACCTTCTGAGAGGGAAGAAACCATAATCTCATGCACAGAAGCCGTTCCCCTCAGCTCTCGCACCTCCTGACCCCCAGAGCTCCCCTACACACAGCCCTTCCCTCTGATGGAAACGTCCACTCGGGCACGGAAACCCGAGGCTGGCTCACACCGGCTGCACATCACCACGACCAGGCACGTCATTTTCTGAAGGAAGCACCATTGTTTAAAACCCAAGTGGCCTTTGCTGTACCTCGCAGGAGATTCCTGCTGCGTCCCAAGCCCAGCTGCTCGTCCTTCCCTGTGTGATTCAGCTCGGCTGGAAGGTTCTGGTGACTGGAGGCCGTGCAGAGGGAGGTTTGGATGGGAATCAGGCTGCTGCTGTCTGCGGAGTCTGGATTACCAGCCAGAGACCTGTCCAGGAGAGGCTGGGTGTGCCTTCCTCTGCCCAGTCCCGGGGTCTGCGGGGCACAGTTCTGGGTGGGTCCCATCACTCCGCAGCCCACAGACCTGCCTGGGAGGCTTGGCTCTCTCAGCCTCCTGCAGGCACCTCTGAGAGACCCCACAGGGGATCTGCAAGGTTCTCAGGTATACCTGTGGCCCCGGGGTGGTCTCACCAGGAACTCCTCAGCCAAACCCTCCACCTGCAGTGGCCAAGGGCCAGTTTGACACTGAGGGGGCGAGGGAAGCAGGGACTTACCGTTGTCTGCTCTGTGGTCAGCGCTGGGCTGTGTCTCCAGGCTCTCTGCTACTGACCATTATGGTCTTGTCGGTTGGCTGCTACGACAAAGAAGCCCTGGGGTGCCACATGCTTGTCATGTGACAGGCTCTGCAGGTGTCCCTTGGTCATCCTCCCTCAGAGACCACATCTCCCCCTTTCTCTGGTCCCCACTCAGCTGGGAGGAGGCCGAGACCGAGGGGGAGCCCCCTCACCTCCTGACCGCTGTGCCAGGAGAGGCCTACATCCCCGGCCTCACCACGTAGGCAGGAGGTACCTGTGGAGAGGGCTGGTCTGGGTGGCCCCACAGTGGGCAGTACAGTCCTTGGTGGGCAGGGAACTGGCTTTGCACAAACCTAGCGCGGAAACCACCTTCACCAAGAGGAAACCAGATGTGCAAGAAGTGAGCTGTCTGCACACATGGAGCCTGTCAGGGGGACGTGGCCCAGGTCCTCCACCATCCCACAGTCCCCCTGTGTCCCCGGCCCCTCTCCCGACTGATGGTCACCACCCACGTGGCTCTGTCTACTGAACCAGACCCAGCCGGACCCCAGAGCGTCCTTGCTCTTCTCTTGGTACGAAGAAACCACCTCTGGGCACACACAGCGCCCGGCACCCGGGCAGCCTCACTGTGAGCGCGAGCAGTCAGAGCACTGTTACCGCAGGAGCCCGAGGTCAGCTCCCTGGGAGTCCCCTGGGGCCGACCGCCCATCTCTGTGCCAGACACCCCACCAGAGCCGAGGCTTCTCCTCCAATGGTGGACTCCGTTTTTAAAAAGTTTGAGTGAGGACCTCGTCCTCCTTGGTCTTCCGGTTTGGCGGCCGGGGCCAGGTGATTTGTTCCGTGATCCTGGGAAGTGAATGACGGAGTGCGGATTCGGTTTCATTATTGTCGTTGTCATATTTCAGAACTCCCTAAATATAGCTTTATTTTTTTAATCCTACCGCCTTACATCAAGATAAAAAGGTTTCTGTCAAAATCAAATGACATGTCAATTTTAATGAGCAACTGAGAAATTAACAAGTGTAAAGTTCTAATCTAATTATGTTCTTTCAGAAAGCTCTCTGGAAGTTGACTCAGGTCTGCTCTGTCAGCCTCTCTGCCACCAAGGCAGCGGTGACAGCCCATCGGAGATGCTCTGGAACATTCCTGGGCCTCAGACGGGGCTCCGCTGGCCTCTGGGGCACTGCTGCCCCTTTGGGATCCCTGGCTAAAGTAAAAACGTCAGGAATGACAACAGTCAGAGAATAGAACAGGGCTGTGCCCCACTGAGCTCTCAGAGAGGACAGTCACAGTGTGTCCTCCAGTCACGGACTGGACTGCTGGCCTTCCCAAGGCTCCCCTCAGGATAAGAGCCATTCCTTTTCCTAAATAGGAAATTTAGAAAACCACCGAGGGCCTCAGCAGGTGCAGGGGGGACCTCCCGCTGGGCAGCCCCGTTCAGCTGCCGCCTGGCCTGGGACCCAGCCTGCTCTCCGTGCTCCTGTGACAGGGCCAGAGAAGACCCTGCCGGTGTCTCCAGGGAGGGCGCGGGCCTGGGGGGCCTGGCGGCTGCTGACTCTGCCCTCGGGAGGCGGCTGGTCCCCATCCCTGTGACGTGACAGGCCCAGGGGCACCCTCTCGCCCACCCTTCGTCCGGCTCTTGCTTGTGTGTCTCGTGGAGCTGTGGTTCTGAGACAGTGATGGTCGTCGGCAGGACCATGAGACGTCTCGGCAGCCCACAGAGGCCCGTTGTTCTGGGGTTGGGGACAGTAGATGCTGGCCTGGTTCCTTCTCCTAAGGATTTTACCAAGCAGCCTGAGAACGGCACCCATCAAACCACTAGAAATGAAACCGGAGGAAAGGCCCGTGCCCTGCGAGGGAGAGAAGGGACGGCCAAAGCCACGTGGCTCCCGTGGAACCAGACCCTGCCGGACCTGGGGCAGCAACACCCCCGGCAGCTCTTCCTGGCCTCGCCGGCTCCACGGGGACAGTGCTCCCTTGCTCTCTGGTTTGGACAAAAGCGTGGCCCCGTCCCTGGTGAGGGAGGGCTGGGCAGTCCATACGTACCTCAGTGCACGGAGCTGGGCGGTGTAGAAGGCACGTGAGGCCAAAGCTTCTCAGGTGAACAGCTCGGTTTTAGGTTAGCCTAGAGTGCTCGGCTCAGATGAGAGGACACTGTCCAGGCCAGACACTCACACTTCACTCCTGAGACCCAAAGTCACATCTCCACTCTCCTGTGTGACCCTTTCTCTTCTCACAAACTCCAAGAAGTCTAGGAATCTGAGATGCTGGGGAGAAGTCATCAAAAAGCAAGCGCCGTACCCCTCATTCCTCACGTCCTTCCTGTTCACCCTTTACACATGCTTACAATATCCACCAGTTGTGATATGTGGGGACCTGTGATAGAGCTGGCGTGACCTGGTGGACTCCATCAGCTCCTGACAATCGTATGGTCCTCGTTAGTTTGGATCAGAGCTCTTGCTGGAGGTGCTTCCTGAGGTTTTCATGAACCCCGTTTTCTGCACAACCCTGGGTGAATATTGGTTTTAGAATTTCATACGAATGTGTCCTAACATGATGTGGACTACCTGTAGGAACCCAGAGCATGATGCCTGGCGGAGTTGCAGATTGCTTTCAGAACCTCTTGTTCTTTCTCTAGATTCTGTTACTACAGAGATGCCTGCCGGGCCTTCCTTCAGCTCTGGTTTATGAGGGCCGCTCCCCAGGCCTTTCTTAGGATCCTGTTCCCACGCAGTCCTGGGTCCTTGGGTGTGGATCAAAATGTGAGGACGGTCAAGTCAGGCCACAGTATGAGGAGGTGGTGACCCACCACCTGGAGCCCAAAGCAGCCCCTCACCCTGATGCTTCCAGAAAGATCCACCAGGATAGGAGACAGTCCAGAGCCAGACAGGGAGGCCGGCAGAGGGCAGGCGTAGAAGTGCTGGGAAGACAGGCAGGCAGTGGGGACGCTTCAGCTGGTCAGAGCCTACTTGGGAAGGAGCCCTGGTGGGGAGCAGCTGGGTCCACCAGGAGGCAGCCCGCCTGACAGGGTGCACTCAAGCAGGAGGAGGCCCTGCCCAGGGCTGGGGCCAACAGGCGGCAAGTGCCAGAGCCTCTTCAAACTCCTTAGAGCCACACCGTTGGTCACCCACGGTGTCTTGGGATAGAAGGCCAGCATGGCCCCAGGCCCCATGGGGTAGGATCAAGGTATGAATCAGGGCTGCAGGTCCTGTCCAGGGCTCTGGGGCTCCTGAGCTCCCAACCCTCCTGTGCCTTCCTGGTGGAATGCCAGCTGGGCACTGCCAGGAGAGTGAGGAGCGGGGCGGATAGCTTTGGGGCAAGGCCCTGAGACTGTAGAGTGTGCTGCAGGAAGGAGGGAGTTTGGAAGATGGGGGCCTGGGGGCAACTTGGGGAGCAAGTTAAGGAGAAAGGATCGGTGGCAGCCAGTGCTACAGGCTGGCCAGGGGTTAGCAGAACCAGTGGTGTAGGACAGGCTGGGCTGCCAGTGGCCCTGAGTCCACAGTGGTTGAAGGACAGCATGGCCAGCAATTGGTAGAACATGTCATTCCAGAGAAGGCATGCCCCTTCAGCAGAGGGATTCAGAGCCAGGCTACATTTGCATCCCTCACTGAATGCTGGTTGCCTCAGGGAGGATGTGGGTGGACTGAGTAGGACCAGCCAACTGTGAGGGCCAGGCCAGCACCAGAGAATGCAGAGTGGCCATCCCCGGCTGCCTTTCTGCTCAAGAGGCCCTGCTGGCTGGCCCTTCAGTTAGAGAACCTCCATGCACCAGGGCTGTGAGCACCGTCACCTCCTGTGGCACTGTTGAGCAGGTGTCTGGGGGGCTGAGTGGGTCTCCACTCTGCACAGGGAACAAGCAGGAGCAGGCATGGCTGTGGGCGCTAGCCTGGGTGGCCCTGCCAACCTCCCATGTGCAGGCCCCAGAAGCCCAGGCAGCAAAGATAAACAGAGGCACAGGCAGACCTGCAGGTTGAGAATGAAAAATGCTTCTAGAAACTGAAGTCTGTGCCACCTCCCAGGGGGAATGAGTGCCACCAAGGCCCCAGCTCCCCACGCCCATCTGGCTACGCAGTCTTCCCATCCCAGCCTCTCTGGCCATTTCTTTCCCCCTCACACAGGAATCCCCACCTCTTTCTGTTTAGGGAGATAAATGGACTGAATGCCAACAAATTTGTTCTATCAACATATTCAGCGGCAGGCAGGCATGAGATAGCATAACTCAATTTCTATCTTAAATCATTGTTTTAATCTCGCACTTGAATATCATCATTTAATTTGTACATCCAGCTGGAAATATTGATTTTCAGAGGCATTTATTCTGTGCATTATGTAAAATTCTATTTGCACTCTGCTATGGAAATATTACTTTGTGGCATAATATATGATTGAGATTGTTCCATTTTTCCTTCCTGCATCTCATGCGGGCATCACCGTGGACCTGGGATCATAATGGCTGGGATGCAAACGGTGTGGGGACAGTCAGATGGCAGAGACAGTGAAGCGCTGTGTTCTGTGCTGGGTCTCTGTAATCCAGTCTTTCCGTGTGCACTCCTTGCTTAAGGTGTTGTTAAAGTTGGTGAAGTAGCCAATCCCTGGTTTGCCCCTTGGCCGGAGGCTTGCAGTCTGCACGCCTGCTGGGGAGGAGCTGGAGGGTCCTGCTGGGTGCTCTCTGCTTCTGCACTGGCTGGGTTCCACTTCTGAGATCTCTCCCCATCTCAGCCACCTTGGGTCCCTCCAAGGGCCTTGCTCACTGGGGCTCCCCCTGGTGGTAGCCTCCAGTGTGGCAGCTGCAAAAGCGGCTTCATCCTGGGCTCCTTCAGGGGCCAAGCCCGTCACTGGAAGGACAACGAATAGAGGAGCACTGTCTCCTGTGGGCCATCATGGACTCCTCCACATGGGGCTTCTGCCTAAACAGCCTCCCCTTAAAGGGGCAGGTGGCTGGGGTTGGCTGAGCCTGCTGCATGTGGATAGCCCAGAAGCCTCCCGCAGGCTGGGCAGCTCTGGGGACTTCCATTTCCCAGATGAGGACACCCAGGCTCAGAAGAGAGACCTGGGATCCACAGTTGGCACTGCAGGTCGGTGGTGTCCCGTCCCCCACGGTGGGCTGGGCTGAGTCAGATGACGGCCCTGGCCAAGGGGACACCTCAGGGGATCCCCAGGGTAGACCTGCGAAGGCAGATGCCGGCAGGAGCCCACGAACAAGGAAGGGCCTGGAGCTGGGAGACGTGGGCCATTTCTTGAGGTGGTGCTAACACAGCAGAAATCATGGTCATAGTATCAGGCTGGGAACAATCAGTCTGCCGCTGTCCCAGAGCGCTCTCAAGTGGAATGTTTTTAGAACTGAGCCATATACAGGAGAGTCAGAACCCGAGCATCACTTGTGGGTCCCAGTGCAAGAGGAGGGCATGGGGCCTCTTTCTGACAGGACAGATGCCCAGGACAGCAGCAGACCCTCACTGAGGGCAGGCCCTCCACTGGCCAGGCTGAGGCCCCCCCAGGGAGAGAGCTCAGGGCACCTGGGAACACAGTGCATCTGTCCCGAGAAAACCTCAGAGGCTCCCCAACAGGCAGCCCAGGCTCCCCGCAGGCCAGGCCCTGCTGACCGGCCAGAGCATGAACTGGCCTGGGAGGAGGCCTGTTCCTCATGCTTCCCATGATGTGACCACCCACACAGGGACCCCCAAGCCCAGCACACCCGCTTCCTGCTGCCCACCAGCATCCTCAGGGTACATGAGGGAGGCTCTGCTGACCAAGGGGGGGACAGGGAGGCCGCCTGACAAAGTGTCCAGTGGGCAGTGATAGCAGCTTGGAGGAGGGAGGGAGGCCTCGCACGTCCTGAAGCTCGACTTCCGTTGCTCGCGCCAGGAGCAGCGGAGGAGCCGCCCCACCAGACTTGGTGTAGTCAGCGCCGTAGTGAGAACCAGAGTGTGTACCCACACACCCACACCCACACACTCTCTGGAGACGTCTTGGTTGGCATGTCTGGCAGGGGCTCCCCGCGCCCCATGGGGAGAGGCAGGGATGGCACGCAGCTCCCTGCAGTGCCCTGAGGAGCAGGGTCACTGACGAGAACCAGCGGCCTGCTGTGGGCAGCACTGAAGGTGGCAGCTGCTCCTAGAAGAGGCAGGGCAGGGCCAGGAAGTCCTCGCCAGGCCCACCGAGCGGGGGAGCAGGGCTCACCACCCCTAGGTGAGGAGGAGCGAGTGAGCGGCTGGTGCTCAGAGCAGCCCTCAGCCACCGAGGGACCCGAGACCCCTGCCCAGAAGGCAACGGGCAGGACAGGCCCCGGCTCCTCCCAGCCCCCAAGTGCAGAGCCGTCCTGCCTCCAGGCAGCCCTTCCTCTCCCCAGCCCCTGAGTCCGTCTCGTGGGTCACCCGTAGACATGTAGACAAGACCTAGGGGTCTTGGGTTGGCTGTCTCTGTTCAGCAAAGAATTGAAGAACAGGACACAGAGCCAGCAAGCAAGCCGCAGGCCTATGGCAGAGTGACCGAGAGCAGGGCCCAGCCGGAGTCCTGGGGGGAGTTCCGGGCTGTTCTCTTTAGGGTCCCTGGAGCCTTCCCCTTTCTGTCTCCTCCCCGTCCACCCGCTCCCCTCGGTTTTCACGGTGCTCCATGTCCCCCTGTCTATTCCAGTCTTTCTATGGGATCCCTGCAGCCGGGCACAGTGACACACACCTGTAATGCCAGCGGTCAGAGCTGAGGCAGGAGGATTATGAGCCCAAAGCCAGCCTCAGCAACGTAGCAAGACTCTCTCTCAAAATAACATAAAAGGAGATGAACCCACCCTGGGTTCAATCCCAGTGCAAAAATCCCTCCTGGACCCCTGCTTAGGGGCACGGGGACACAGTGTCTGTCTGACTAGTCCCTACTGTGTCCGCGAGCACGTTCATCAGCCAGGAAGTGGGCCTCATTGGCAGAGCCTCCCGTGCTCCTGGGTCTGGTCCTGCCCCGCTCCTCCCTTGCCATCTGGCCCTGGCGGCCTCCGCCCTTGACATCTCCTCAGACATGGTGGGCATGAGTCAGGACCTGCTCATACGCCTCTGGGGCCTGGGGTTGACCCTGAGAGCCCTCCTTCCCTCTTCTCATCTCCAGCTCTCCTCTCTACGGTGGCCACTGGGTAGAGAGACGTGGGGCGCTAACCAGGCGTCTCCACCCTGACGGGGGTGTCCTCAGATGGTCCAGGAGACGCAGGCCTGCAAGGGGGGAGGTGGCACCGTCTCTGCCCCCGTGGGAACAGCGGGTGCTGAAAACAGAGAGGGCAGAAACCTGGAGGAAACCAGCACCCTCCGGCCTCGGGCTCCCGGAGCAGAGGGACTTGGAAAGGCAGGAAACTCCTCCAGGGCAGAGGGGCACGTGTCAGCCGGCCCTCCTCCCTCTCAGCCTCAAAGGCAGAGGCCCGGAAGGCCAGGCCTCCCCGAGCAGCAGCTGAGAGGAGCCTGCCGGGGCCGGAGGCCGAGGGGGGAGCTGGTTTGAAGAGAAAGGTCCCTTGAGTGACAGGAGCATCATGGCGCCAGCAAAGGGCCACAGGAGTCCGAGGGGTCGGCCGTTCTCTCTGGGCCTCAGCAGTGCTGGCCCTGGGCAGTATAGCAGCCACTGGGGGTCACCCCAGCCCACGCAGAGCTGCGAGGGTAGAGTACGTCCCCCACTGCCACCGCCTGAACAGCAGCGAGCCTCAGCAGCAGTGCCTCCCATTTCCAGGCAGGGCCAGGCACCTGGCAGGTGGCACAGTCGTTGTTCACAGGGGCCACCATGGGGGACACCCAGCTGGGTGTTGCTCAGAGGCACTGGCGACACTTACGGGGGTAAGTGTCCTCCGTGTCTCCAGGTGGAGCGGTGCTCTCGGGGCAGGCGGGACTGGTCGCCTTCACCCCCTGCCCGGGAGCTCAGAGGGCAGCATGAAGCTGGGTGCTTCGCAGCTCTATGGGCTGTGGGTCCACTCTTCCTGGATGCAGTCTCGGATCTGAGGTCCCAGACACCGGTGTCCTCTGATGATGAGAGTGACAACCCTTTAACAGATGAGAATATTTTACGCAATATTGCGGATGTTTTAATACTGGCCCAAGAAAAAGAAACAGCCTTAGCCAGCTGAGTAAAGGACGCAGGTGGGCATGCTGGCAGGTGGGACCCTTCCTCTTGATTACCGAGTGTCCGCGTGGGGCCAGACGAAGACTGAGTGCCAGCCGGTCCCTTGGGTGTGTTTGACACGACTCTGGGGCGTAAGGGACTGTTTCTTTTGTCAGTAAAAGCTGGATGACGGATTTGGTAGAGTGATAAAAGTGTCACTAAATTCACTCATGTCACTTAGCTCTGCCGATTTCACTGCCTAATAAGATTCATCTGTCACATACGACATTGCCAAACCAAGCACTATTTGCTTTGTAACTTAGTTATAAAATTTAAATATAAAAAGCAGCGAAGTTGATGGTGCCTCTGATCCTCCAGGGCTGAGAAAGGCCAAGAGATTGACTGGGGGGGCGTGGCGAGGGCGGGGCAGGGGGCGGGGACACGGGCAGGCTGGGGGCGGGGCGAGGGGCGGGCCTGGATGCCCCAGCACAGAACCAGGGAGCTCCAGGTGGCTCTGTGAGCCTTAAGTGACACCAGGAAGCAGCCGGTGACTCTGCTCCTGCTCCGTGGGCGTTCTGTGGGGGAGCGCAGGAGCAGAGGACATCTGGGGTTTGGAGGACTGAGTCTCCATGGACTGTGGAGTGGCCGTGTCTGTGATGGAGAAGGTCGGGGACACACAGGGCCCTGACCCCACACTGCCCTCCCGGCCCCAAGGCCAGCATGTGACCACACTTCTGCCTCCTGTCACAAGGGCGCCAGGCCAGTCCGCAGGACTGTGGAGCAGGGTACTGGAGAAGGAGCCAAGCCAGTTGGGGTTGGACCAAGGGCTGAAAGCGTCTGCCCGACGGTGTGTGAAGGGGTCCCTGGCCTTGCTCCTGAGGAGGGGGTCGTCCAGGCTAGAGAAGGGGCTCCTGGTGAAATCTGGGAGCTTGGGGAGTACACCAGGGAAGGCCACACTTATGCGACAAGGGGGTGATTGGCAGATGGTGAGACCGACACTGGTGGACTCTGGTGGGCAACCCCGTCCTCCCTGGGCTACCCAAGACGACAGCAGCAGCTGGGCTTTGCCAGGGGCGACACAGCAGCGTCTCTGGGCCACCTTCAGAGACCACAGCGGATCATCAGAGAAGGCGCCCCGTGAGCCAGGAGCCCTGCCAAGCAGCGTGGGGTCAATGTGGTCATTGACTGCTCCCACACAGAACACCACCACTTCTCCAAGAGACCAAGCCATTTGCCGGGTTGAAAATTACCTGTAAAATGCTAAAATTATGGCCATATTCAACAAGCGCACACTTGGGAAGTGGCAGTGAGTTCCACGGAAGCCAATTAACTTTCAGCACTGCCGGCTGCGTGTGAGAGCCTGGACGCCTGTCAGAGGCACGTGTGCCTCTCCTTAGGTCAGGGCTCTCGGCATCTGGCAGGGTGGACGCCCACCACCGTGGGACTCCCCCAACACCAGGACCACCTATGTGTGCTGTCTCCAGGCACACGCCACGTAGCAGGTCATCTGTCTGGGGACCGCGTCTTTCCCACCCCGTCCTGTCCTCTCTTGTGAAAGCCAGCTGGAATGTGTGCTGCCTTTTCATGATCCTTGTACAAACGCACTTCTCCTGACACCTTCGTTGTCTAGCCACTGGGGACTTGGCAGAGCCATAAGAGGGCAAGGTGCCTGCAGGGGCTGTGCTACTTGTGCTTGGCACTGGGAGGTGGGAGGCGGGCTTTGTCCTACTCACCAAGACCACTGCATGTGCCTGTAGGGGTGTGGAGTGTGTGCCAATGTGTGTGCATGTGGATAAATGTGAATGGGCGTGTGTATGTAATGTGTGTACATGCATGTGCATGTGAATGTGTGAGTGGACACAGGTGCATGATATGTGCACAAGTGTGTGCATGTATGTATACGTGAGTGTGAGTGGACATGTGTGGAGGATGTGCACAATTGTGTACATGTGTGTATGTGTGTGAGTGGACATGTGTGGGGTGTGTGCACAAGTGTGTGCATGAGTGGGATGTGGTTGAGGGGTGTGTGTGCACATTCAGCATTTTTGAAAGGACTCACCCCAGTACTTGGCTAACTGGAACACCTGGAAGTCTGCATGCTCAGGCAATTTTTTACCCGAGAATTGATGCAGGGAGGCAGGTGTGTGTGTGTGTGTGTGTGTGTGTGTGTGTGCATTCCCCGCTCCACTACCCCAGAGGAGCAGGAAGCATGTGAGAGCAGAGCTGGAAAGGGCTGTCCGTGCTGTCTGCAGAGCCAGCCTGGATGAGATGAGCTTCCTATGTGTGAGATGCAAGAGGAGGATGCTCCCGGGGAAGACCAGGGCAGCCCTGGGGAGGGTGGGACTTGCTGGGAGAAGCATGGCAGGAGCTGGCGCAGGCAGCTAAACTGGGAGCCCACAGAGCCACCCGAAGCACAGGGAAGTGGGCTAGTGTCAGAATGGGGTGCTGGGCTGGGTGGGCAAGCTGTGGGCAGAGGCTGCTCAGAGCTGATGGGGCCCACTCCTGTCTTCTGTGAGCTGCAGGGCGCCCTGTGCCCATGCCTGACTCAGTCAGCACTCAGCCTTGTGCCGGGAAGCCAATGCCTGCTGCTCTCTTGAGGCACCCAAGGACCTGAGGGGCCCATGCTGAACTGCTGGGCAGGGCAAGGCCTCCCAGCACCCACATACCCTCCCAGAAGCAAATGGTGTCTACGGAATCACTCTCAGCATGCTTAGCCACGCGTGCCGGGCACCTTCTGCTGGACTTGTGGTCATGGTGCAGCTGTGCACCTCCTGCCCTGGCAGTGGGGCCTGCGCTGGGAGGGTCCCTGTGTCCCCAGGCCAGGCCAGGGCCTGGCATCTCTCTGAGCACGACTCCTGAGCAGGAGCCACGTCGTCCCTGGCCAGGACTCTGCCCTTGCGGGTGAGGCCAGTGCCACTGAGGTTTCCCTGAGAGCAGCCAACTGCGTGGCTCAGGCGGAGGCACAGGCACCATGTGCCCAGGGCTGTGTGGACGTGTGTTTGCGTGTAGAGATGGAAGGCTGCCCTGTGTGCTCTGTGGACTCAGAGGGTGCGTCTGTGAAGGCCTGCGGGCAGAGCACGCACATTACCTGGACCTCTGTGAACAGTCAGAAAGCAAGGCCAGCCCCTCACCAGCTTCATGGGCTTCGTCCCCGTCCTCGCTGGGCCACCCGGTACCCAGGCTGCGGCTCCTCAGCTGTGTTTGGGCCACAGCTCCATGCTCTGGGCCCCGTGCTGGGGAGCAAGGCAGTCGAGACAGGCTGGCAAGGGCAGCTGGCAAGCTAGAGCCGGGACGCCCACTGCAGAGCCATGGAGGGACCTCAGACCTGTGGTGGTTTCCCTCACTAAGAGGAGGGGGCAGGCTGGCAGGAGGCCTCGGGGCGTGAGGGCTGGGCAGAAGCAGGTGGCTGCCTGTGGCGGGATCTCGGAGGCGAGAGAGGACCCAGATGGAGTGGTTGCAGGAGCGAGGGGCTGGCATGGCCAAGGGAGAGGGGCGGGGAGGTGGGCTGATGGAGAACAGGATGGTGGAGGCAGAGGAGGGACAGGCGGGAAAGGCGGACAGCAGGGCAGAGGGTGGGTGGCTGGAGGCAGCAGAGGGCCAGGGAGCCAAGGAGGGGCCACCCTCCCTGTGGGTTACCATCAGCCGACCCCGGGCCAGAGGAGAGCAGCACCGCTCTCCAGGATGCCTGAATGTGGGGCCCAGTGGCTACGCTCCCCCACCTCCGCAATGCCACCGCAGTGGAGTGGCTGCTCGGGTGGCTGGTGGTTGTGGCCTGTGCTCCTCAGAGTGGTCCCGGGGCCACCTGGTTCCTGTCTCGCTCTCCAAAGGGCTGCCCTCCTGGGCTGGTGAGGAGAAGCCGTGGGCACCTTGGGCAGCAGGAAGGGGAAGACGGGGAAAGGGCTGCTGGCTCCACCTGGGAGGTCCTGCGCCCTCCAGGAGCCAGCCAGCCGCTGGGCAGGTGAGGCCTCAGCACCACGGCCTTCAAGAGTTAAATAAAAGACAGTGTCCTCCTCATTCTATTCTCCAAATTCCAACACCGTGGGGACAGCCCCTCACTCACGGCTCCGTGTGATCTTGACACTCAGACCCCTGCCTTCCTCCAGCCCATGACTCCTGTCACCAGAGTGAGCAGTGGCATCCGTGCAGGGTGCTCAAGCCAGGGTCAGGTGGCTTGGTCGGGTGGGCTTTGGTTTTGGTCAGAGGAACTCTTGAACATAACTTTAAGGCCGGAGGGAAATTTAAAACAGGCTTCTGTCTCAGGGACCCCCCCTCGGGGATCAGCGGCCCTCAACGGTTGTGGCTTCGCTGCTTTGGGGGTGGTTATTCCCAGTTCTAGACACTCCTCCGTGACCAGAGGGAGGCCCCTCCACCCTCCCCATGAGGAAGTTCAAACTGTTTTGCCCCCTTTCGTCTCCCCAGGGTGAGCCCTGCAGGTCTGCCCGTCCCCAGCCCGCCCCACCCTCTCGCCTCTTCCTCCTGGGGCTCCTCTGCCCCCGCAGTGTCCCACCTGGTCCCTTACCACCTCAGTGCACTGGCAGCTGCTCGGTGAGTATCAGGCGGGTCCTGAGAGGGGCCAACCTGTGCTCCTGGGGGACACCATGCAGGTCACAGCTGAGCGCCATGCAGGCCTGGGACTGAGCCCACGTGTCCTCTCCATGGACTCAGGAAAGGTCACTTCCGGATGTCACAGCTTCCCTCTGGCTGTAGCTTCCACATTCATCCAGAGAAGGACGTCCTCCCACTGCAGGGCAGGACTGCAGGGCAGGGCTGCAGGGCAGGCTGGGCGAGGGCCGCTGTTTGTGAAAAGCTCTTATGGAGGGGGGTCACCTTGTGCCTCAGTAGAGGGCCATATCTTACCCACCTGCATGTGAATTCTCAGGGTGTCCCAAGTAACCGCCTCTAAAAGCAAGATTTTTAGCAATTCACAGAGAAAATCCAAATTAATAGCTGCTGGTCACACAGTCCAACCTTTGAGGATTCAGAAGACTGGTACTGGGCCCACCACGGCGCTGACTCTCCCAGGGAGGAACGGCACAGATAGGAGGTGGCACTGGGCCATTAGGGGGTTAGAACTGGGGTGTTAGGAGGTGGCACTGGGGCAATAGGAGGTGGCACTGGGCCATTAGGGGGTTAGAACTGGGGTGTTAGGAGGTGGCACTGGGAGGTCGGCTGGTGGCTGCCCAGTCAGGTGAGGCTGGTGGGTCCAGCCTCCCTAGGGGGGGAGCAGGAAGGTGGAGCAGAGCAGGCATCTCGTCACTGTAACTGCACAGCCTTGGCTCTCTGGCAGGTGGGTGGAAGCCACCTGCGGGGAGCACAGTGGAGCCGGGGGAGGCCCAGGGACATGGTGTCAGCAGCCTCACCTTCCCCAGTCTTGGGAAACAGCGCTTCTGACCCCGGTAGATCCAGGCGCCATGGATATGAAATAGACCCAGCTGTGGTGTTGGGGAGCAGGAGTCGCAGGAGCCGGAGGGTGGTGACGAATGCGGAGCAGGGCACCATCGCCTCTTGTACATTTCCTCACGAAGGCCAGAGGAGCAGAGGACCTGTCACCTCTCCCATTTAAGGAGGGAACAGGGGCTCCAGGAACCGCATGCTGATGTCTGTTCAAGAGCGAGGTCCCGCTCGGCAGGACTGCCCAAGTGCTTCTGTTAAAAGTACCCCAGGCTTTGGCGCAGTGGGGAGAGGCTGCTGAGGGCATGCCTGGCCAAGGCCGGCGTTTCACAGACCCTCAAGCCCCGAACGGCCGGTGTGCTGGGTGGAAGTGGGAACCCAGTGGGGAAAGTGCTGGCTCTGGGCCCCCAGGATGCTGGCGTCCATGCCCTAGCACCCTGGGGCTGCGGGCCTGCTGGAGACACTGAGTCAGAGCACTGGGCCATCCCCAGACTGGACTCTGGGCACCCAGCACATAGGAGCACCCCAGGAGCACTGAGGAGGACTGAGGGCCAGCCCAGGCCCAGGCCAGCTGTGCTCTGCCTGGGCTTGATGGTCAGCACTCACTTCCCTTGTGGAGGCACCAGCTGGCCACAGAGCCCCAGCCACTCCTTGAAGAAGCCCTCTGCCCGCAAAGCCCTGGCCCCACCTGCCCACAGCTCCCAGTGGCTGCTCCCCACTGTCTCCCTCAGACCATTGTCCCTGACACCACTGGTACATGGGCTTCAAGAGCTCCCCGTGACCAGGCCTACCCCATTTACCTGCCTGATCCACCCTTGTGGCCACCCTTACCCTGAAGGATGCCCATCCTTCTCCCCCACCCCAAATGATCCACATCCTATGGGACCTCGGGCCTCTCACCCACGTTTACCCTGTAGCACTGGTGACCACTTTAAGCCCTGCACCTGGACACTTCTCTCCTCTGGACTCCCCGAGGCTGCAGGGTGCCCAGAGACAGCACTTTCCCCACCGGGGTCCACACATAGTCCCTGGACCAGTCCCACCTCTGCCACCAGGCAGTGGGGCCCCAGCACTGTGTGAGCTTGCTGCTTGGGCCAGGTGCAACCCCAACAGCTGGTGAAGACACCCTGTGCCGTCATGTCAGTGACCCTCGGCCCCCAGGCCCCGGGTGCAGCAGGTCTCCCCCACAGGCCAGAACCCATCAGCCAGAGCAGTTTGGCTTCTGCCTATTTCTGACATCGCTGGAGACCCAGCTGAGGGCACTTGCAAACCACAGGTCCGTTCTCTTCTCCTGCTCTGGGTAGTTTGTCCAGGGGTCAAAACCCTGGGTTCCAGTCTTCCGGCTCACCTCTACCTTGGGCTGCTACTCCAGCAGCAGCCAATCAGAGGGGCTGCTCCCAAGACCCGGGGTGCGGGAGGCGGGGATGTGGCACACTGGGCAGGGTGAGACTCAGAACCTCCCGGCTGCCTCCCAGCTTTTATCTGTCGCCATCCACCAGGATCCAAGAGCCTGATCTTTTTTCTCATACCTGAGTTCTCAACAGTCAAGAGCTCATCAGAGTGTGCCGAGAACCAGAGATTCTGGAAGGAGCTTTCTGCCAGGGGCTCAGCAATCTGAAGAAGGCAGTGACCAAAGGACCAGAGATGATTGCAGGGGCCCAGCCAGGAGCCCAGCCAGGAGCCCGGGCAGGAACCCAGCAGGCTGAGATCAGATAACGACCAGGTTCCCAGGTGGCTGCAGGGAGAGCTGCAGGCTGGGAAGCCACAGTCTGCTCCTGGAGGAGGCCCAGCATAGCAGGGGAGGAATGGGCACACATGTGTCTGCACACAGAACACGTGTGCCCGTGTGTGTGTGTGTGTGTGTGTGTGTGTGTTCAGGGAGGTACATGGGCATGTTCAGCTCAATATATGCACGTGGCATGTGCCTGTGGGAGGTCCCTCCCAGCCTGAGCCATCCATGTGTGCACACTTGTGTGAATGGGCAGACGTATGTGCACATCTGAGCACACCATGGCACGTAAGGGATGCCTTCCAGGCGGGCAGTGTGCACAGTGTCCACGGGCAGCAAGCCCCTCCTTCCTTTGCTTGTTGAAGTCCAGGCACCTTTGGGGTGGGGGTGGGGTCGGAGATTTATGTTTTGTAGGGGTAAGAGGAGGTGGGGAGAAGAACTATGGACCCCAAGTTCCCTTCAACTTCCGTAGGCAGACATCAGCTCAGTGTCTCCCCTCTCGGCTGACTGCAGGGACCCAGAGTGGACTCCCCAGGGTGGCCACTGCAGGGTGATCCGGGCTGCTGCCTGGGTCCAGAGACCCTGAGGACAGGGCTCGGCCCCCCCAGTGCCTCCCTGACCCTCGACCCTCTTCTTGTGGAGATGGTCCCGCCCCACACCTGGAGGAGCAGCCCCCTTTGTCTTTCTGATGATATTCACCTCTGGATCCATTTGTGCAGAGTCTAAAACAGACTTGATGTGATGAATCACAAAATCATGCCCCTTATTCAAAACCTTCACATAAAGAGCAATTCCATTTGGGATGAATTGGGCCCGTAGGTGAGTTATGGGCTCATTAGCGTAGCAAGCGCATTCCTTTATCATATTAAGTTTATTTAAATCACACAGAAGGTTCATTCTTGGAAACAATCACACCCACCTGAAGGCAGCGTTGGTGTTGCTGGAGGAAATACGATGCCACCGTCTCTAACGCGGCTGGCAGCCGTGTGACTTGGTCCCTCATGCCTCCCTGCGGGGAAGGCCCTAGACTGTGCGTTTAGGAAGCTATTAGGGAAAGTTGTGTGTTGCACGTGTTGCACGTGCCCTCCTGCTTGGAGTGTGAGCCACCTCCTTCGGGCTGGCTGGGGTCCCTGCCACGTGGGATAGTTTCCTGCTCTCCCTCACAAGGGCACGCTGACCACAGAAGTGTGCCGATGGCTTGAGAGGTGGTGACAAGAATGTGCCTTTGGGCATCCCCGTATCTGCACAGCTTGGGTCTCCTCTGAGGACGTATCCACCCGGGGTCAGGATGGACTGGCAGATGAGGCTTGCTCTCACGTGGGCTCCCAGCATGTGCCCACAGAATGCCCTGCAGGATGGGAGTCCTCAGACCCCTCTGGGGTGGAGAGGGAGCAGGCGTGGGGGAGGGAGGCGCCTGGGGTGGGCGGAATCGGAGGGTCAGGCCTCCAGGCAGAGAGATGGCTCCATGAACACCCCGGGCCCAGGAACTCTGCAGTTTCTAAAGGGGAAGAGCCCATAGGTGGGTGGCCGCAGTCCAGACAGAAGCTGCAACACGCTCTCCAGCCTCCCTGACACCAGTGGAGCTGCCCTCCTCCAACTGCTCCTGGGCGCCGAGGTCCCATTTTTACTAGCGTCCATCTAGAAACATAGAGTGGGCAGTGGGCATGTCAAAGCCCTGCTCACCACAGAGGGCACTCATGGGAGTCCACGTGCCTCTGATGGCCCCGTCTTCACGGCTGCACCCCACCAGTGCTCTGCCCAGGACAGGGGTGCTGGGTCTGCCTCACGCCATGACCAGCTGATCTCTGTGCTCAGCAGCTTCCCCATCACCTCGTCCTCATGACAGCTCTGGTCCCCGTCACACTTGGGACCTGATGAATAGAAATGTCACTGGAAATTGATTTTCAATTTAATCAAAAGAGAAATGTATTTCTGGGTCTTTCCAAATACAAGGTCATCCTTGATGAGCTGGTGAGAACTTTATTAGGTTTAGCCTTCCTATTGGGTGTCTCTGGGTGCTGTGTTTGCAGGGAGTGGGCATCCTGAGAGCCAAGCAATAACTGAAAAGGTCAGCACTGGCCGGAAGCAGGCAGGGTACCGGATGTTGGGGGTCTGCAGGCCTGGGCTGCTCCTTCACAGGCCTGGACTCTGGACAGGAACAGCTGCAAGCTCGCAGAGACCCAGGCGGTCAGTGCTGCAGGAACAGTGTCTCTCGGCTGCAGGACTCTGCGCCACCCTGGCAGCCCAAAAGCAGACAGGCGGTGTGAACAGAAGGAGAGGGCCAAGGGGTGCTGTGGACAGGGCTAGGTGGCAGCTCAGCAGCAGGACCGAGTTCGGAGCTGGGGGGTTGGTCTCGGTGCTCATGGCTCTGTGGGACTTTGACGGTGGCAACACTGGATCTTGCAAAAGCAAATTGAACTTTGAGGTGGCGTTTGAGTGGGGAGTCAATTCTGTGTGCTCCAGGACCTGGCTCTGCTAACAGACGCTGCTGGTCCACAGTTATTGACCGGGTTTCTTATGTGCTAGCCGATATTCATATCACTCAGAGGAATGAGAGAGGAAACTCATGAACAAAATCATGGCTCTTTTACAGTCTTGCTCCAAATTGTGCCTTTGTTTTAATGAGTCACTCATTTTCTGGATGCACTTGGGTTTCCAGAGTCAAAGGAACCAGCGTGCTCCCCCGAGTGCTGGCGGCTGGCTGAGATGGATGCTCTGCTGGAATCCAAAAAGTCTAGTTAACGACATTAATGGGCAACTACCTGCATTTTAATCATGCAGAGACGAGCTCGGCCATTCCGTGCTGGTGGAGCATCACTAACTCTAGTTCTACAACAACTGCGTAGCGCTGGATTTTAGAAATTAGGCCTCCGAGATCCATTAGCTGTGTGCTACGCCACTGCTAAATGCATGGCTGTATTATTATCAAGGTAATTCAAAACGAATTTCAAGCTGTGACAATAAAATGGCTCTGGTAGTAGGCTGGGGCTGGGGCTGAAATTGCCCATTGGAAGGAGAACGGCTCTGACTCAGGTTGGAATTTTGGTGGAGTAATTTCACTCATTTTCACTAAATTCTGAACAAAATTTTAAGGATGCACTAATAGCAAACTTGGCCAACTGTGATTACTGGTTAATAATGCAAGGGTATCTCTTTAACCTGCCTGGCTGGGAGTGGTCCTTGGTCCAAGGTTACACCCTTCTCCTCTGAATCCAAGATAAAGGAGAAGACTCAGAAACCCAGGCCAGTGGCCTTGCCCTAGGGAAGCGTTGACCCCAAGTCCAGCTGTGTCCTTGGAAGTCCTCACCTGGCTGCACCTGCTTCCCAAGCCCAGCTTCCTTTCTCACACCAGTCGGGCCCCACAGCAGCCATGGGGAAGGGGTTTCAGGGCAGAGGTTTGGACCACTCCACGTCCTTTCTCTGATTTCCCTTGCAAAAGGGTGGAAGAGGAGGGTCTTGCAGCTCTCTGCATGTGTGGCCATCCTCTGTCCCCATGGACACTGTGCCCCGAGTCTGCTCACCCTTTCACCCTGTTCTGCGCCGTGAAGTCCATGCTCACCAGTGTGTCCAGTGGAAGGACGGCGGCCATCTCCATGGTCAGTGGGAATCCCCCAAGGGGGCTGCG
Source organism: Callospermophilus lateralis (assembly GCF_048772815.1). Taxonomy (NCBI): domain Eukaryota; kingdom Metazoa; phylum Chordata; class Mammalia; order Rodentia; family Sciuridae; genus Callospermophilus; species Callospermophilus lateralis. The sequence continues at coordinate 196,527,132 of NC_135307.1, forward strand.
ATGACACCACCAAGGAAATGGTTCCAGAAGAGTAGTGCAGAGAGGCCAGTGTCCTCTGCCTGCCCACTCCCCACCCAGTGCCTCCATGTGCAGGACTGTGGCCATCACCAGCCTCTGCTGAAGGTCCACTCTGGGTCGAGCAGCCTCTGGAGAGATTCCCACCTCCAGAGTCACTGGAGGGCCACGGTCCCCGTGGAGCGGATGGGTCCCCGTGGATGGCAGGGGTTCCCACAGAGGAACCCCCCATGGAGAGCACCGTGGGCCTCTGGACAGGTTTGCTGGCTCCAACTGGGCCAAGCTCGGGTCCCCTCACAGATGAGTCGTCAGCTAAGTGGCTCTCGGCCCCTCTTCCTCCTGTCAGGCAGAGCTGGGAGGAGCTGCGAGCTGGCTGCTCACTGAGTAGGCGGCTGCCATCAGGGAAGGGAGGCCCCATGACAGCCCTCTGTTGGACGTCCCCCTCCTCCTGCCTGCACACGCAGATGTGCCTCTGCCCCCAGGGCCTCTTGCTTGCTCCTGGGAAAACGCTGCCACCCTGGGGGGGGAGGGGCTGAGGCCCCTCAGCTGCCCACTCTGACCCCCAGAACACTCACCGCTGAACTGGGGTCCTTCTGGTGGTCAGCACCAACTTGTCCTGGCCAGGTGTGAGGCGGCCCTGCCTCAGGCCCTGGAGGTTTCCACCCGTGTCACCCCTGCAGTCAAAGGTGTTCCTCGGAGGCTTCTGGAAGTGTGTCCCAGAGGTTCAAAGAGACGGCGCAGGGCGCCTGGGTCCAAGCCCAGCACAGGCCACTAGCAGCTGCCTGACCCTCCTGTGTTTGGACCCTTCTGGAGGTGAAGGGAACTCTGCCCACCTGTGGGTCTCTGTGAGGACTGGCTGGTGTGCCCCCGAGAGCCCGCGGGTCCCGAGGAGCCCGGGTCTGAGCCATGGGGGCCTCTGGGGGCAGCCGCAGCCTTCTCATCAGGAGTACCCAGGAGAAACAGTGGGCTGCTGGCCCCCACAAGGTGCCCAGCCGCCTGGACCCTGGAGCCACCCAGCCCTGTGGGAGAGACCGGCCAGGGAGTCCCTTCAGGACCAGCTGCTTGTACCCAGGTGGGCAGATGAGCAGGAGAGGCCACGGTTCTGTGATGCTGGAAGTCAGGCCATTGATGATAAACCTAACCCAGGTTTCCACCAAGGACGGTCCACTGGAGGCTCTGCCATTGGTGGACATAACTGTCCCCACCCCAGAGACCCTGGGCATGTGCAGCTTAGGAGATCCTAAGTGTTTCTTTCTGGCAGTGTAGTCAATAGAGGGGAACAAGGTCACCACTGGACCTGGGACCACACCCTTCCCCGGGACTGAGCCCAGGAGCACACTAGGCCCAGCCCACGTGAGTCCTCACCACAGCGTGAAAAGAGGCTGTGATGGACGTCCTCGTTCCTCAGAGAAGGAGCTGGAGCACAGAGCAGGCCGGTAATGCTCCTGGTCACACAGCAGGGACAGCAAAGGGGCTGCCCCTGAGTGGGCCTGTGTGTGCCCAGTGGAGCTGCAAACGACTGCACTTCGCAAAGCTGCCTGGGGCCACCTGGGGCCACCTGGGCGCCGGTGCTTCTCCTGGGGCCACCTGGGTGCCGGTGCTTCTCCTGGGGTTGATGGTGGACCCTGACAATCTAGCAACTGTGGGGCTGACAAGGGGTGCTGGAGCACAGCCGCGCCCGGGTCCTGGGAGGGCCTTTGTCCTGCTGTGCTGAGACGGCAGAGTCGGGCAGCTGCAACCCAGACCCATCTGGCCGCAGAGTGGGAAGTACTTAGCTGTCGGCTCTTACAGAAAGACTGCCACCCCCCACCCTCATACACAGATGGGAGGGGACAGCAGGAGACAGCTGAGCGGCCCCCGCACCCTTGGGCTTCTGCTGGGGGTGAGTGGCTTCCCGGGGCTCCGCAGCTGGCTGGGGAGGTGGCGATGCCAGGGGGACCCTTGACTCCCTGGGCCCCCAGAGGGAGGAGACTGCAGCCTGCCTGAGGGGTGGCTTCTCCGATTCTCAGGACAGTCATGGTGGGGGACACCGGAGGGACAGATCCGAGCTGGCCATTGTGACTCCCACCACTGGGACTGTGTGTCCTGCAGCTCCGGGTAGCCTGGTGGAGAGAGTAGCCCTCATGCTTCTCTGGACACCCTCCCCAGCCAGGGGACGGGTGCTCTGATTTATTGCTTTAATTAAAGGCTCTTAGGATTTAATTCCAAAAGTAGAATAAGCCAACTTTATATGTACATCAGTCAAGTGAACCATCAGGCACAAACAGGAGCAAGCTGACATCTGAGGACTGAGTGGCCCCGGCACTGGGATCCAAGGGTCCTGATGTGGCAGGTGGGGGATGGCGAGGCCCCTGGAAGTCAGGCTGGGTCCATGGGGCACAGGTGGCCCTGCCTTGCCCTGAGCTGCCTCTGCCTGCACTGGGTGCAGCTGCGTGGGTCTGTGGATCTGGACGGGAACCTGTGGAGCCGTTTCCCCTCCAGCCCTCCTGGGCTCTGCAGGAGCCACATGAGACTACCCTTTCCAAGGGAAGCCGCAGGCCCTGGCTGTGCTGGGGATCAGCTCCCAGCTCTGCTCCCAGAGAGCTATGGGCAGAAGGGCCCGTGGCTCTGGAAGGCCGTGGGTGATGGGCCCGCAGATTCCAGGACCCAGCGTCCACCCCACCCTTCCCCGACTTGTGTGAGGGGCTGTTCCTAATGGCTCTTTTCTCCTGGGGCCACTCGACATGACCCCTTGTCTGTGGGGGACGAGTTCCAAGACACCCCGTGGATGCCTCATGCTCAGCTCACACCCAGCCCTATACACCCCACTCTTCCGAAGCCACCGACCATGGGGACCCCTTCTTTAAAGGCAGGAATAGGTTGACAACAATCACAAATAACGAAACTGTCCTAACAATATATTGGGATAAAATCATGCGACTTGTGGCCCCTTCTTCTTAGGGTGCCGTTGTACCAGCCTACCCTTTCCTGGGTGTCCACCCACGACTACCTTGTCACTGGGTGCTTCAGGGCAGTCCTCAAGGTCCAGTACTATGCGGGATGGACCCTACTTGGGTGGCTCGCTGAGACGTGCCCCAAGCCACCGCCTCACCCTTGTGACTCACGTGGGGTCTGCCCTGGGCATATCTGGGCCCTTGCAGACTCCCGCGGCCCGCCATGGTCATGTGAGTTCATTTCTTTCCCCCTGTCCCTGTGCCCAGGGCTTCAGAGCTCTTGGGAGGGACAGAGGCACCCTGTCCCTGCTGGCTCCACGATACCCGTCACACCGTCTGTGAGCCTCCTTGAGGGAGAGAAACGGGGCTCAGCAGGTTCTTTGAAGATGTTGGAAGAGACTGGAGAGGTCTGAATTCCCAGGCCCCTGCTCAGCTCTGCACCTGGGGGCAGGCAGTGACCATGACCCTGCGGAGCTAACGTCCACCTGTTTGCCAAGAGCCAGCGAGTCTAGCAGTGCCAAGGTAGAGCAGCTGCTCTGTGTCTCCAGGTAGAGGCTGACGGACCCTGAGTGTGGACATGGGGCAGGAGAAGGCCTGAGTCTGCAGCACCCAGCACTCTGCGCCTTGCGGTGTCCACAGGGCGCCCATAAAACTGGAGCCGTGGTCAGCGTTTGCCAAAACCTCACCGCATCACCTGCTACCTGTGGGCGTTGCTGGGAGGCTGCAGGGAGTGGAAGCCCACAGAGCCCCGGAGCAGGGCCAGGTCTCTTCAGAGAAGGTCCCTGGGACCCACCAAGGCTGTTGGGTGACCCTCTGGGCCTGCCCCAGCCTGGGGTGTGCTGGACCCGGCAGGGAGTCTGCTGGTCACCCCACTACCAGCCAGGGTCCAGTGGTCTCCTCTTCCAGCCCAGCCACATCATGCGTCCCTTCCAGCCCCGGCTACCGCTGAGGGGCTTCCCACCTTGGGACAGGGAAAGGGGACACGGTGAGGGTGCTGTGGCCACCCGCAGAACAAAGGGGAGCCCTGCCTGCCCCCGAGTCCTTTGGTGTGGGCATCCGCTGTCTCCCTGATTCAGTCAGCCGCTGCCCAAACCTCGATGCTCAGCGCCTCTTAGAAGTGGGGAGGGCCGGCTGCAGCCCGCAGGGGCCCAAGTCCTCGCAGGCCCAGGCCACAGCCGTGAGCAGCAGAGCTGCTGACCCAGGCGCTGAGGCAGGGCTTCCAGACACGGGAGACCCACTCCTCACAGTCCTGGAGCCTGGACGTCCACACCAAGGTGCAGCACGCTGGGTGTCTGCAGAGGCCCTGGCTGATCAGCTGCCTGGTCACTGTGTCCCCACGTGGCAGAAGCAGGGAGGGAGCCTCCTTAGTCCCTTCCACGCAGGTTGCATCCTGGTGACTCCATTATCTCCGGCGCCCCGCCTCCTCAGCCACTGCCTGGGGCTAGGTTTCCACACGGTGGCTTTGGGGACACAAACATCCAGTCCACGGTCCAAACCCCTCCATAGCCCAGGCTGAGTCCTCCCAGGAGGAGGAGGGCATCAGAAGCAGCCTCCCGTGGAGACACATGAAAATCTGCTTTTTTATGTGGTCGTAAAGGAGAAAATTAATATCTATATTTATTTTTAAGTAAATACGTTTTGTTTGGGTTTTTGGTACCAGTGATTGAAGCCAGAGGCGCTTAACCACTGAGCCATACCCCCCCCCCAGCCTTTTTACATTTTATTTTGAGACCGGGTCTCACTAAACTGCTCTTAGTTTCTCCTGGCCTAGTAAACACTTTTTGATGGAAACCCAAAAATAGAAAACAGGATCCAGAGGTAGCTGCCACAGAGTCCGTTATACCAGCATACACTCTCCCTGATGGACGTGGTGGCCCTGGTCTAGCCAGGTGTGGGGTCCGGATCTTCCTTTCTCCTCTGGAAGCTACTGTAACAGACCTGTGACCTCCTGCCAAGTCGCGACCTCAGGGCCTCTGCACTCCTGTCGCTTAGGAGGAACGCTCACACTCACACCTCCTGGGGCTCTGCTTGGGTGCTGGCTCCTTACTGGCCCTTACGTGGGTGTGAACCCCACTGTCCTGAAGGAGGAGGGAAGAGGCTGGGCACCCACAGAATGTTCAGAACGTGTTTACTGACTTAGGGTCTGAGGGCCTATTGCCTAAAAAACCGCCCCTGGAAGAAGAATCTGGAAATTCTTCAAACTTCATGCCCCATGGGAGCAGGGGCTTGGGGGTTCACATAAGGGTAATTGTTTTTTGAGTTTTCAGAAAGTAGACCAGAGACCAGATGGAGGTTCTCCAGGTTTCCTTTCCTGCAGAACTGGCATTTACCAAGAGAAAACGACCCAGCAGAGGCCCTCTGCAGTGGTCTTCAGCTTCCCGACAAGAAGAGGAGCTTATAGGTCACAAATAGGTGGGGGTTTCTGCTTAGTTGTGGTAAGGGTCTTCTGGATGGGGGTCTGTGCCTGCTTCAGCCCCACAGGACCCCTGCCTGCTTGTCCGCCCTGCTGGGCTCAGGGTTGAGTGGTCAGCTTGCTCAGGCCCCACTGCTGGACAGAAGAGCTGGGCATTCCCGCCTGCTGGACGGTGTGTCCCCAGTGCCTGGCCCAGAGGAGGTGCTCCTTGGAGATCTGAGGCTGCCCCTGGAGGGGCGGGGGGCACAGGGCAGGTGTGCGCTCTGCAGCTCAAGACCGGGTGGAATCTGGCCCCACTGTCCCACGCGAGGGGCAGCTGGCTGCCTTGTGCCCGGTTTCCTCATCCGCTCGAGGGCCTCAGTCACACGGGGACCAGAAACGGAGTGTGGGGACACAGAGCACTGCTTCTTTCCAGCGGTCTCCCGAGGATAGGACTGAGGAGGCAGCTGACTGGCGGCAGTTGGCTTTGGGCCTGGGCTCTGGTGGCCGGGCGAGGAGGCTGGTGCCGCTCTGCTTGCCCGTGGATTGCCGTCCCGGGGTCCTGGTGCGGATGGGAATGTGCCCCAGTAACTGTTTCTAGTGACAGCCTGGGGCTGCCGATCTGGACCTCGGTTCCCAGGGCCAAGCTAGAGGGGGACGCTGAGCTGAAGTGGCGAGCGTTCGGGGTGGGCTGCTCCAGCCAGGTTGGCCACGCTGCCGCCGCCGCGGCCACCACTGGTGACAAACGCTAATCACGTTCTCGCTGCCCGGCAGGGGCTGCTGCTTTCCTCCACTTCCAAGTGAGCGGCGTTTGGACGTGTAGTGACTGTTAGGCTGACAGCTTCTCCTCAGACGGCAGCGCGAGCTTCTTAAGTGGGTCTCGCGTCGTTGCTGCGGGGAGGTGGCGCCTGGAGTGGGAGATTCACCACGTCTGCCTGGTGGGAGCAGCAGGCCTGGCTGCAGGCCGGGCTGTGCAGAGCTGGGGCTGCTTGAGCCTCTCTGCCGTGCTGCCCACCGCCTGCCTGACCTCGGGGCCCAGGACACAGGCTGCAGGCCCCTTCTCCCACAGACTTGCAGGTTTTCTAACAAGGGAGCCGCAGGGCTTCCACGCGGTTCACATTCCTGAGCTCAACCCACCCTCACCTCCCCCTGCCTTCCCTCCCCATTTGTGAAAGTCCTTGAAACCTTGTGAATCTTAATTATGGAGAAAAAAATGGTTTTTAGTCTAAGTAAAAGAGATATCCCAGAGCTCCAGCAGATGACCCACATTTGGGAAGCAGCAGTTCTGGCCGGTTGAGAGTCTCCCCAGAGAGTCCCCCTACAGCACCTCTGCCTCTGCTGGGCTGGCCGTCTCCCCTCTGCCTCTGCAGCAGGGCTGAGGCTCCGGCTCTGAAGGGGGCATTGCACACACCGCTGGCCCAGGGGCTGGTCCTAACCTCTGCTCCTGGGCTGGTCCCACCTCTGCCATATGCCAGAGCAGCGGTAAGCGAGGTGCCCACAGGTTGCGCCCTGGTGAGGAAAAAACTAACATGGTAGTGTTGGGGCACATTTGAAAGGAGCGCCAGGTCAATCTTGAAGCAGGCATGGGGATTATCCTCTGGTGGGTTGGAAGGGCAGCAAGCAATTCTCCTCCTTAACCTTCTACACTTTGCAGAAGGTAAGGTTCCTTTTTATAGCCCCAAACTGCAAGCCACCAGTAAGTCAAACCATAGCAACATAGGAAGGAGGCCAGAATGACCAGTTCAGGGTACATAGGCTGCCCAAGAGAAATGGGAACGAAATGGAGAACGTATTACAAATGCATTTCTTTTTATTATTATTATTATCATTATTTACTTATAGTTGGACACAATACCTTAATTGTACTTACTTATTTTTACATGGTGCTGAGGGTGGAACCCAGGGCCTCGCACGTGCTAGGCGAGCTCTCTACCTCTGAGCCACAACCCCAGCCCTCAAGTGCATTTCTAAGAATCACAGGAAACTTTCAGCCTCCACGCCTTGCCAAACAGGAGGTGCTTAATAGGAGCTGGCAGGGGGGGCGGTTCTTGTGGGAGAAGCATTTCTTATATGAAAAGTGGACTTTGGTCAAGGCCCAGGTACTTTGCCTCTGCTGAGGAAGAGCCCCTGGGGATGGAGCAGAGAGGACATCAGCAGCAGCTCGCACACCTGCTAACAACTCTGCCACTTCAAAGCTCAAGGCCGGAGGAGTGCCCAAAGGGATCGAAACCTGGCACCTTATTACCAGACTCTATTGGCTGGGGCTCTTTCAGTTGCAAGTGCCAACACTGAACTCAGAGTGGCTGGCACAGAAAGGTAACCGAGAAATCTGAATGACGGCTCCAAGCAGGGCTGGGTCCAGAGGCTGAAGCATCACCAGGGCCTTGCTTCTCCGTTCCCGCTCCTGTAGGGTGGACTCCGCCGTCAGGCTCACCTCTCACGGAGGCGGCTGGCAGAGCAGATCCAAGCCCACGCATCCCCACGTTCAAATAGAGGGGGAAGGAGAAAGGGCTGTTGTTAACAGAACCCCAGGGTGTGCACTTACAGGTCGCGCCTAACTCACCAGTCGTGCGCGGGGCAGGCTCAGCGTGTCTGCTGGTGGGCCACAGAGGGAGGAGGAAGGCAGGAGCTTCACCCCAGGGTGAAGAAGAGGAGTGGGGAGGAAGGAGCAGGACTCTGGGGGGGGGATGGTGACCGCCAGCGCTCCCAGCCTCTGCCTGGCTTCCTGGTGAAGTTGTATGGAATGTCACCGCACCCACACCTGCCAGTCACCTGTGGCCGCAACTCCCTGCAGCAAGAGTGGAGTGGCCCCGAGCCCACAGGCCTCACCTGCTGGCTGCCTGGCCCTCCCCAGAACACAGTGGGCGGCTCCGCTGCATCTGACAAGGAGACAGACCCGGGGGTGAAGGGTGGGTTCTTCCCGGACACGTGACCTGGGTCCTGGGAGCAAACAGGAGTGGACTGGGCCGGGGGTGGGGCAGCGGGGGGCCTGTGGGCCCTGCCCCTCTCCTTAGGGTCTTGGCTCCAGTTGTGAGTGGGAGGAGAGGTGACAGGGGGAGGTGACAACGGGCTGGAGGGGGCCTCTCACAGAGCACAGAGGGCATGGATGTGGGCTCAGATCAAAGCCAGGAAGGAATTGGGGCAGGACTGGGGGGGGGCGGGCAGCAGGGAGCGGCTTTCTACTGACTTTCATCCTGTTTGTGTGAACATAAACAAAGGCTGTCCTGAGTGACTCTGGGCCCTGCTTCCCGCCGGGCTGCAGCTAGCTGGGCCTCAGGTCAGGAGAAGGAGAGGATCCCACTGAAGCCTGATGCAGATGGACCGGCTGCCCTAACCCACGCCCTTGGCTTCCCCAGCTCCTGCTGGACACACCATATCCCTGGCCATCTCACCAGTGCCAGCAACACCTGCATGGACACTGGGGGAAAAAAGGTGGCCTCTCGGCAGCTGGGCAGACAACACCAGTCAAACCCCACGGCCTTCCCCTGGGCTGCACAGGGCTGGAGCCCTCGGCCCCCTCCTTACTGAGCAAGTGCTCCAGTGTTGGACTGGTCGCGGGGTGGACGCAGGGAAGAGGCTTGCATGAGGCGTGGGCCTTTCTGGGCAATGACTGTGCCCTTCAGGGGCTTGTTTGCAAGATTAAAAATGCAAATCTACAATCAGCCCTATTAAACCTTGGGGCTCCGGGGTCTTGGGAGATGGATGCATGTTTAATGCCAGACAAGAATGTCACTCAGGAGCCATAAAGTGCAGAAGAAAATTAGAAAGCCACGTGGAAAACACGACCGAGGGCCGCCAGGCGCCTGCTGTCCCTCTGCCACCCTGGAGTTTCTGCCTGTTGGTGGGTGGGCACAGGGAAACCCTCGCCTCACCCGGGTGGCACTGGGTCTCTGGGCACGGGGTGTGGTGGGGAGCGGGGAGCACAGCTGCCGTCCTGGTTGGCAGGTGGCTGCTCGGCCCTGGCTGACCAAGTCTCCGGTGGTGGCCAGCTTCTCCAGGAGGATCCGAGGAGTTCAACCAGCGCCTTGGCTGGACGTCTCACTGTCCTCCTAGAAGCAAAGTAGCCTGGGCCAAGCTGGAGGGTGGCAATGTCTGTGTTTCTCTCCCCCTCGCCCTTCAGACCCTTCCCTCCCTCCCGCCCCTGCCAGGTGGCCCCTACCCTACAGCCCTGGGTGAGGTCCTTTCCCAGAGTGGGCGGGCACTCTGGGAACTCAGCGCTGCCCTCGGGAGGGTCTGCTCCCCAGTGCGGATGCAGCCGCCGTAGCCCGGGGGTAGCTGTCAGCTTTCTCTTCAGATTCATGCAGAATAACTGAGACTCGCTTTTGTCCCAGGACTTGGGCTTCCAGAGACAAGTGACAGTCACCAAAGCATCATTCACAACTCACAAAGGGAAGCGGGTTCAATAGCTTGGGATTTTCCACTTGTACCAGTGACCTGACCAGAGGGCCCGCTGACAGCACTAGGAGCCCACTGTGCAGGCCTCTCGAGGTGGCCTGCCCACTCTCCTGTGGGCTGGGCCCTCGTGCCCACCCGTCTGGCCCTCCTATGCTGTTGGCCCAAGGGTCTGGGTGGTGATATTAATTAATGCAACTCCAGGGGGTACCTCCTGATCCTCCACTTGGCCCTGCATCCTGCTTGCAGCCTGGAGTTCTGAGCCTGCCCACTCTCTAGCCTGGACAGGTTAGAGTCCTCGTCTAGCAATAAGCAACTGACAGCAGCTGCCCCACTACCCCCGAGCCCCTGGGAGCGGGGGGAGGCAGCTTCTTGTTGGTAGGCACCTCTGCTTCCCAGAGCCTGGGCTGCCTGAGCTCCTCCCTGCCCCTCCCTAGGCCAAGGGACAGCAAGCCCATTGGCATGGGTCTCGCCCACCCTTCTGTATCAAGGAAGGGACTCCCCAAACCTTGAGAATGGGGAGGGAATTCCCAAGGAAATGCAGGGCCTGAGAGGGACAGTACGGGTGAACCTCGCAGGACTGGCCTGCCCACTGGACCGGGGCGCTTGCGCAGGCTGCTTCGAACGCCTCCCTGGAGATGGCAAGTCCACTGCTCAGTGCACAGACCCAGCTCCTGCTCCACACCTGGCTCCTTCCCACGACCCCTGCATCTAGGGCCCAGACACAGCAGGCGCCTGGCACAGACCCGTGCAGTCGGACCAACCTGGATTCTCTGGGCAAGGCTGGGGGGCACTTCCTTCCTGTGGGGAAGGTGGGCGACACTGGAGAGGGGCCGAGGGCCTCGTTATGGATGGGCGTCCTTCTGCCTTCCAGTCACTCAGAAGCTCTCACAGCCAAGACACACTGCTTTTTATTTTTGCAAAGTAAGATGGCTAATTAAATTGCATATACTTTCTGAATAAAAAACACACACACACAAGGCTGTATCATAAACATCTGTGCTCGAAGCCCATCCAGCTCCCACGTGAGCCGCTTCCTCATCAGGTAGACCACAGCGCACTCACCACCGCCAAACCCAGGCGCGAGCCGAGGTAAAGGCCGTGACCCGCAGACACCAGGTTGCTGTAGAAGAGAAACGTGCAAACACGCGTATGAAGACCAGGCACCTTGCTACCACGAGGCCCCGAGAGCCCATGCTGCCCGCCTCCTGGTCTTGGAGTGCGGGCTTCCCCCCAGATGCTGGCTGCCCACTGAAGGAAAGTCCTGGACTTCTGCCGTTGACCCCTGCAGGGCTGCTGGCTGGAGCCACAGGCCTGTCACAGAAGACTGGTGACAGTTTTCAGAGCACGGCCTGTGAAAGGTCTCCAGGAGACAAGAGCCACCAGCAGGGGGCAGCACCTGGTCTGTGCTCAGCAACCCACCGCCCCCAGCCCCTGTGCTTGGCACAGGCCCAGGCTCGGCCGCCCTCTGCCCAGGGAGGGGCATTTCTAGCCCACAGTGACTCCGTGGGTCCTGGCCACACAGATGACAGCAGGCCAGGCCCTGGGAGCGGGCCACCTGAACCGAGCCACCTCAGTCCCAGGGTGTACTCCCAGGTACTGTGAATCGGGGTCCGTCCTCAGGCGACAAGCAAGTGCACACCCGGAAGCAGAGGACAGCCTGCGCTGGCTCCTGGTGGCTCCTCTCCTGAGAGGGACGCAGAAGCTGTCAGGGGCTCCAGGGCCGACCTGTTAATCTCTGCTCCTGACGTTTGTCGCCATCTGAAAGCCGGTCACTGAACTTTCAAGTTCTCTGAGTTGACCCCACATGCAGGGCCTACCTCTCAGGCCACCCACCTCTGGCATCAGTCCCAGAGTAGCTGGACAGGAATCAGGTGGCCATCAGCAGGGTTGAGCCCCAGGCCTCAGTATCAGACCTACGCGGTTCCAGAGAGCTGCCTTGGCTCACCCCCGGGGTTCAGGAGGGGACAGGGGCTCTGAGGAGGGACAGATGGCAGATGGGAGGTGAGCTGGGCTCTGGGTCACATGGCTGGGGACCCCATTCTGGGGCATGTCTCTGAGTTGTGCTGCAGAGAGCCGTGTCTCTGAAGCAGGGTCTGCCTGACCATCCTGGGGGCTGCGAGGAGGACACTCTGGAGAGGGGCCAGAACAGGCTGGGCAGCGAGTGAGCGAGGAGGCTGAGCGGGCAGCTGGTGGGGGGGGGCAGGTTGGCAGCAGCCACTCCAGGGTCTCTCCCAGCCCTCCTGGGTGCCAGGCTCGTCTCCCCTGGTCACCTCGTCCCTCGCTTTTGCACTTGGGGACAGTTCCGATTGGTCACTCAGGGCTGGAGATGCCTGTCCTGCCCGCACCTCCACCCCCTTGCATAGAGTGTGTGCAGCACTCGCTGGCTGGACCTCACAGGCCACCAAAATAGCAATGTGACCTTGCCAGGACATATTGGGTCCGGAGACCCCTGCTTAACGGCTTCCCGGTGCTCCTGGAGTATAGCCCAGCTCCTCACCGCCTGCTCGGCCGTCTGGGTGGCCCTCCTGGGTCTGGGATGTGCATCCTGGCCTCTGGGTGCCGTGGTGGCATCTGCTCCTGGACCACCTTGCCAATCAGAATGCCAGCCCACCAACAAGGTATATTTCTCCCAGCTCCTCACACGGCCCCATCTATCAAGGACTGGCCCAGCGTCCCTTCTTCCCACTGAAACGCCCACCTGGGGCAGAGACAGCTTCTCTCCCATGCACTGCTTTGTCTGCAGCAAGCAGCTCGTGGTCTGGCCGCTCCCTGGTGTAGGGGGTGCTGGGGCGTTTCAGCTGAGTAAATGCACAGGTAGACTTTTCCCAAAACAGTAGTGAAATGTTTAATGAGCACCCTTGAGAGTGTGTTCAGGGGAGGGTGGTCACCTGGATCCAGGGAGCTAGGGAATGAGTCATGGGGGAAAGGGACCCCCAGTGGGGAAAGCAGGATCCGCGGCTGCAGGGCAGACCCCCGGGGGGAACGGCACAGGCGCCCTACCCACAGGCCACTGGGAGACACGTGCTCATGTGAGGAGGCTGTGTGTGGAGTGGGGACGTTCCTGGGCTCCCCAACCCTTTGCGCACCTGCAGGCCACCACCACGGCCATCCAGAGCTCCCCAGGCCTGGGCTCCCTCCACTTCTCCACCTGCACATCCCAGATAAGGAAATGGGGCTCCAGAGTGTAGGCGTCTTGGCTCAGGGTGGCCAGCGCAGGAAGTGGCAGAGCTGGAAGCCCGCCATGGCTCTGCTCTGAAGTGCTCTAGGACATCTGCCAAGCATCAGCTGTAGAGGAGGGCTTGCAGGGGCAGAGCTGCAAACAGTGGGCGGCTGGTCTTTTCCAGCCTTCCCCTTGACCTTGCAGAAGCTCTCCTAGATGCAGCCTTCCCTGCCCAGCCACCCTGCCTCCAACTGAGAGCCCACCAGCAAAATTACTTCATCCAGGTCTTGTCTGAGCACAGCTGGTATTGGTGGGTACGCAGGTCTCTGTGGCTTGCAGAGCGCGGGCTGCTTACCTGCCATTTTCCTGTTAGTACTTGATTCTCATGGCCACAGGAAGTTGTCTTTTTAATTATGTGGTTAAAATCAGTTCAATGGGATTTTATTGAGGCTCTACTATGGGAGATTCCTGGCACCTGGTGGTGGTGTGATGGTTGTGATGTACATGGTGATAATGGTGGTGGTGAGGATGGTGAGGATGGTGGTGGTGGTGCTGGTGATGGTGGTGGTGATAGTAGTGATGGTGGTGGTGATGATGGTGGTGATGGTGGTGGTACTGGGGATGGTGATGATGGCAGTGGTGGTGGTGGTGATGATGGTGATGGTCGGAGGTGGTGGTGATGGTTGTGATGTACACGGTGATAATGGTGGTGGTGAGGATGGTGAGGATGGTAGTGGTGGTGGTAATGGTGGTGGTGATAGTAGTGATGGAGGTGGTGATGATGGTGGTGATGGTGGTGGTGGTAGAGGTGGTGGTGATGGTGATGGTGGTGATGCTGATAATAGTGATGGTAATGACAGTGGTGACGGTAATGGCAGTGGTGGTGTCCACTACTGTAATACCAATGGGTCCCCATATAGACCTAAGCCCTTCATGTGCAAGTCACTTGATGCTCACAGTAGTAGTCTTACAGAGTGCCTTCCTTCTGTAGGTAAGGAACCTGAGACACAGGGAGTTGGGGTGACTTTACCACGGGCCCAGCCAGTGAGAGGCAGAGCTGGGATCTGAACCCCAGCCAACCGCAGGTCACACTCTCGAGCTCCATCCTGCCCACACTGGGAAATCCCAGCAGCTTCTTGGGACACACACACACACACGCGCGCGCACAGCCATTAGATAAGAACACAAAACGATGTACCCAGGCTCGTCAGTTAATGCATTCACTCTCCTGGCGCCTGAGTATCTAATGTGCTCCAAGCTGGGTGATACAACAGTGCAGAGCAGGTGCTCCTGAACCGTGGTGCTCAGGAGGCAGGGGTGAGGGAGGCGAAGGCCTCGGGCGGGAGTGTCCACAGGAGCTGGGGACGGGGATGCAGCTTGTCCGTTCTCGGTCTGAACGCTGAGGAGAAGCTGAGGGTCAGAGCGGCCAGCCTCCTCATCCCTGAGGAGGATCTGCCCACAGGACATCTGCCCACACTGCGTGGGGCCGGGGGGCACAGCAGCTCCTGTGCAGGCCTTTAGTTTCTTTCTAAATTGGTCTGACCAGGGCCACTCGGAGTCTGAAGCCCTGGGAGCAGGCTGCAGCCTTCCCGTGGAGGTCGAGTCTGAGCTCACTCATCAGGAATGGCCGTCCTGCTTCCAGAGGCGGGTTCTGGGCAGAGGCCAGGGGAGAAGCCACCGCACTGACCCCCTCCACTCCAGCCAGCCCATAACCGGAGGGCCACAGCATCCCCAGCTATCTCGTTCCTGCGGCCAGCACAGAGAGTGCCCGGTGCGTGGGCAGCTCCATGGTGTCGCTGTTCTAGCCTGGTGCCTCCGTCACACGTGACCGCTGGTGTTCCCGTCCCTCCTGGACCTGCCTCGGGCCCACTCCCCCTGACCAGTGCTTCTGCGTCTGTGTCTTCCTCCTGAGCAGTTAGAAATGCCTGTGAACGTGCGCAGATTTGTTTTTCATGGCACTTTGGAAACACAATGATGCAGCAGAGCAGAAATAAGGACCTCGCTTCCCGTTTCACTCCCGTCTAGGCCATGCTGGAAGAGAGGGCCCAGCACAAGAAGCCCAGCCCCCCGGGACTCACCTGAAGGGTTAGGGTTGTCGCGAGTCAGAGTGCAGAGGGGGGAGCTGGATTTGTAGACTGGGGAAACTCCTGATGTGTAAGGGGTGTCTGAGGTGGTTAGGCCCAGGAAGCTGGGCTGTGGTGTCCCCATGGAGAGCTCGGCCTGGGCCAGTGGTCAGCAGCGCTGGTGACCACCTGCTTGCAGAGGTGGGGCCTGGCAGAGTGGAGGACACACCCAGCAAGCAGCCGTGAGGAGCAGCTCTGGGCCCTTTGCAGTGAGAGCAAAGACCCCAAACTCTAGGTGCGGCAGCCATGCCCAGACGCGGCTGTGCTGTAAACCTGCGCAGCGGCAGGCCCCCAGGGAACGGCCGTCCATCAAATACCAGGGGCCCTCCTGTGCCCCACCCGTCCTCACACCTGCTCCTCCCTCCCCGGCTCCTGGCACCTGTACCTTCCAACCAGCTGTCCCCAGAACCCGCCCTCCCTGGTGGCTCTCAGTCACCTGGCCTCCTGTTGGGTTCTGCCTTTCCCGGGAAAAGCCAAGGAAACCTCACACCTCATAAATTTTAACAGCCTCTTCAACTGACGCGCTCCGTGTCTGGATTGTTTTATCTGTCTTACTTTGATTGTAAGCCCGCGGGCTGAGACCGGGTCCTGTTTCATCTTTTGTGAAGCTCCAAGCACACTGTTGGCACTGGGCTCATGAAAACCCACAAGAAGATAAATACATGCAAACATCTATAATTGTTTTATTTAGAGCCGTTTGACGATAGATCAGAGATACGCGTGCACCTAAACATCAGAGACTTAAACGT
This sequence comes from Callospermophilus lateralis, assembly GCF_048772815.1. Classification (NCBI taxonomy): domain Eukaryota; kingdom Metazoa; phylum Chordata; class Mammalia; order Rodentia; family Sciuridae; genus Callospermophilus; species Callospermophilus lateralis. The sequence goes on from NC_135307.1 coordinate 196,542,899, forward strand.
GGCTCATGGCTTATCTAATCTGTTCCTTGGGTATTAGTAATTTGTAGAACATGATTTATTTGCTTAGAATTTTCCTTCACAACTTTAAGTGTGTGCGTGACATAAAGGGACGACTTAGCCTCTGATGTCTGACTCACTTTTGCCACACACACTTCCTAGGCCAGCTGTGCTGGCCCAGTGGCCTGTGAGTAAGGCTCTCAGAGTTTCCCTAAAAAAGAACAGATTGGCCTGGTGCGGGGCCATGCTGTCCCCGGTGCCTCGGGAGGTGGGGGCAGACGAATGGCAGGTTCCAGGCCGGCCTCAGCAGCTTAGCAAGGACCAGTCTCAGAAAGCAAAGGGCTGGGCTGTGGCTCCGTGGTAGACACCCCTGGGTTCAATCCCCAGTACCCCAACCGCCCCCCAAATTCAGTAAAAACCCACAACCTCTGCTGAGGGTTGATGTCACAACCAAGGGCCCAGCTGGGGTTTTAGATGGGCTCAGATTCAAGGGGAGCGTGATCTCTTCCTTCCTTTGGGTTTGAAGTCATCTGTGCGAGGGGAGCTGCTGAGCCGGCCTCCTCTACCCACCTGATTCAACTCTGGTTTCCACGCGTGGACCATCCAGTGTTTCCCACTGAACGATTTCCCGGGTGATGTAGTGTCCCCAGGCACCTGGTTCAGAAATGGAGCAGGCCACACGGGGGCCATCAGACCCCGAGCCACTCTTGTCCACCGTGCACTGTGACCAGCTGCGTGCAACCTGCTGAGAACCTAGGGCGGGTTGAAAGACGCCCAGGCCACTAGGGGACAGAGAGGGAGCAGCAGCCATGCAGTTAGCTACAGCGGGTGCCAGCAGGCTCAGCGCAGGATGGACAGTGGGAGTCGGGCAGCCCAGAGCTGCCCTGGCCGCACGCTGCAGACAGAGAGCCACAGTGCCCCAGCTGGGACAGTGCTACAGGAGGGGAAGGGTAGGGCAGGGCAAAGACCCTTCTGGTGGGCTCCAAGGACAGAGGAAGCCAGGGTGAGGGGCTGCATCAAGGGGACGCCTGAGTGCTCCAACTTTATTTCAAGAGCAGCGGGAAGCACTGGAGGACTTTCCGTCAAGAGCGTGGATGGTTTTGTTGGTTGGAGGGTTTGTCACTCTGGCTGTTGTGCAGTACTGGGGGCGGGGGCAGGGAAGCCAGCCCCTGTTCAGGGAGATGCAGAGATGCACAAGGGACTGGGGATAAGGTGGACCCAGCTCTGAGGACCCTGAGAACCTAGGGCAGGAGCCACAGAAGGGAAGGGCAGCCTTGGCTCTGATCCTGGATCCGCAGATAACTTTGCAGATTTTTGTTTTTTCAGTTTTCTACTTTCTCCAAGACTTTTGCTCAGACACTCATTTTGCAGTGAGGTTTTCTTTTTCTAAAAAGGCCCTCAGGGCTCCTCATGGTCACCAGGCTAGCCCCTGCCCTTCGTCCTCCCTTCGCTGGCTTTCCTCGGGGGGCAGCACATACCAGGCATAGGCACCAGAGGACGGGCCCCCCCCGGTCCCTGCCCTTGGGGACAGGATGTGTCTGGGAGCCTGGCCTCCCATCCCCACCCTCCGTGTGCTGAGTTGACCAAATGACCCCTGATGGTCAGCTGCCATGGAGGCCGCGTGAGCAGGGACAGCCCGCGGCCAAGGGCTGCGCTCAGGGTGGCTCCAGGCGGAGAGCTCTGCTGCCCTGTGCCCTAGAGTGGCAGGACTTCCCCCTTTTCCAGGAGCCAGCTGGGTCCTCAGGCCCAGCCTTGCCCTCCTGTCACCACCAGCCCTGCCATCTGCTGGGCCATTCGGCTACCCTGGACTTCACTGTCACGGTCCCTCCAGTGTGTGTGTCCCTGGCAGAAGGCAGGGCTCCCCTTCCTGCCACCATGGGTGGCCTCCATGCACAGGCTCAACGCCCCTCGTCTGCTCAACCCATGGCCCTTCAGAGGAGAAGAGGTGGCCGTGAGCTGGCCTCCACACAGTGAGGCTGGGAGGGTCTGGAGGAGGGCGGAGACCCACCCGGAGCCAGCTCCCCTCCCTCCGGCTCTCGCTTCCCTGTAGAACAGGGCCTGCGCCTTGAGACGGGGTCGCCTGGGAGCTCTGCTCGAGAAGGGGAGAGTCCTCCATGTTCCTGCTTCTTCTCGGCTTGTCCCAAAGATCTGCTGTACCACGCAGCCGCTTTGAGAGCGTGGGGTACGCGGGAGATGCCCTGAAGTCTCTGTTCTCCATGGCAGGACGTTCTGGGAATCCACAGGCTCCTGCAGGAGTCTGCCCGGACTGTGACCTGTGCCCATATTCCGGAAGCTTCTGCCAGGTGTCAGCTGCCTCAATCAAGGTTATCTTAGAAGAGTCTCTGAGCCCACGAGCAGACCCTGGGTTCCCTCTGAGGTCCCAGTGGGCAGTCTGTGGCACCTTCAGTGCCCTTCTCTATTTTAACCTACAGGATGGCACTGACCTCCTCGCCACCACCCTGCAAAGCCTTCTGGTCACTTACGTCCCACCTGCCCTCTAGGCTGGGACTTTCACCCTCTGGGTGTTTCCCCCAGAGGCAGCCACAGGGGGGCCTGCTCCTCAGCCCCCACTGGTCGCCCTGACCCTCTCCCGCTCACAGCAGTGATAGCACCCCGGGCTTTGCCGACTTCCCAGTTGGGCGGGGGGGACTCTCAGAGCCAGCACCATGACTCATGGGAGGCTCCAGCCAGCAGTTCCACAGTCTGGGCAAGAGGCACTTGGACTTTATGCAGAGCAGATGGGTGCTGAGCCGGTGGTGTGCCCCAGGGACCCCAACCAGCCGGCGCCCAGAATCCTGGTGAGAACAAGTAGGGCAGGCTGTGAGCAGCTCGCTGCAGAGACAGCCCTGGAGGCCAACCATGAGGCAGAGGGAGGGCGCTGGGCTGGCTGGGCTGCCCCTTCCTCTGGGGGGGCTCTGCTGAGCGGGGAGGGCAGGTGTCTGTGCAACAGAGCCACCTCGGGCCCCACCCTTTCCCACCAGGGGTGTGAAAATCACAGTGGAACCCATCAGCACCCTGCACTGCTCCCAGCAGGTGAAGAGAAGTAGCTGTTAACACCCTCCTCCTTCCTGCCTCTGCCCGCCTCCCACCGAGAGCAGGACAGAGGAGCCAGCCTCTCCCCGCAGGGCAGCATCGATGCCAGGGAAGCCCTGGTCAATGTGGGAACGCGTCAGAAGTAGTTGCCAGCCTCGCCCTAGTGGAAGTGTGCAGGTGCAGAAGCTGCTAGAACCTGCTCTGCGTCTGGAGCTCCGTGTCGGCAAGGCGGCCCCTCCTGGCCGAGCTCTGCCTCCGGCACGGGCTGCACCACTCCTTCCTCCTGAGGGTGCCGCCTCTGCCCTCCCCCTTGCCAAGCACAGTGCAGGAGCCGTCTCTTAGCAGCCTTGAAAGGGAGGGAGGGAAGGTGCCAGGCAGGAGACCGTCCGCCCCCCGGAGATGCTGCGGTTCCTGAGTCGAAATGACAGGTACACCGCGGTAATGACGGCAAGAGCGCCAGGGCTTATTATAATTTAAGAGCCTCTCTATTTGAACAGACCATCTGACTATCCAGAGATGTTTCTCAAAACCAGCTGCCTCTTAGAATCCTGGGGAGAATAGACTTGGGCAGGATGTGAGATGCAGGCTGGTGCCATGGGGAGGGGCCCAGCTGCGTGTGGCGGGCTGTGCCAAGGCAGCTCTTGGAGCAAGACGAAAGGCTGTGCATCTGGGGAAGCATGCTCTGGCCAAAGGGGTGACCGTTTGAGTGTCAGCTGGACTCTGTGCTCCACAACCAGCAGGTGCACGGCATCTCCCTGAGCCGGAAGCTCCCAGCCACCCCGGCAGCTTGTCTTGGTGGATGCTGGGCCATGCTGAGCAGAGGTTTGACTTCGGCCCAGGGGCCTCCAGGAAGTTGCTGCACCTCGGTTCCCATCTGATGGGACCTCACTAATGCCTGTCGCAGAACGCTGGGTCTAAGGCAGAAGTGGATGCCCAGGGGGCACCTGTGCTGCTCTATGGCCGCTCTATGGCAGCAGTGGGTATGTGCCCAGTTTAGTGCCCAGTCTCTGCCCCCCACTCCCCTTTGTGAGCGAGCATCTGCTCACCCCTGAGCTCAGCTCTGACGATGCAGTTGCCCGCCGATGCCTGTAGAAAATCAGCCTTGAACATCAGCCTGGAGACACCCAACGGGGCGGGAGGGTCAGGGTGGGTGCAGGCCTGGAGAGTCCCGGCATGCTACCCAGAGCCAGCTCAGGGTGCAGCGAAGCCAGCAACCTCCTGGAGCGCAGATCTCCAGGAGGCAGGGACGGGCAGGTGCTGGCCACCGCCCTCACAGGTGCACTGTGGTGGGTGCTTTCTGAGGAAGAGAGTGAGCCCCTGACCTGCAGGATTGGCACTTGCAGGCACCTGTCCCAGACTCCTGGGCTGGGAGGGGGCCCCACACAGGGGCCCTTCTTCCCCTGCTGAAAGTGGAGGAAGGTCCTGCCTCTCCAGGAGAAAGCCCAGTGTCAGGGTGCCCATGTCCTCAAAAGGAAGCCAGGGGGCCAGAGCCCGGGCCTCAGAGGCCACTCTGCAGCACACACTGGACAGAGGGTGAACGGGTCTTGCTCAGACCGACAGGAAGCAGCCAAAAGGAAAACAGAGGAGAAATGGAGGAGACGGAACAATGGTACAGCCACCTTCCGGCCACACACAGCATCCTCATGGCCAAAACGGGTATGGCAGGAAGGCGCATCCCCGGCTGCAGAGGCAGGCCCGGGGCCGCCACCCACCCTCTGTGTCATTTTCTGATGCTGAGTGCATACATTCATCTGTTCCAAAAATATTTGAGTGCCTACTGTGCCCCAGATCTGCCAGGTCGTGGGGAGTTGGCGCTCTGCTGGGCGTGGTGAGTGACAGGCACGGGGCCTGCTCACTGGGACGGGCACAACAGGGCAGAGAGCAGGGAGGGGACAAGCCAGCTGCTGGGGTGGAGAGCCTAAAGGGTCTCCGTGCCTCCGCTGTCCCAGGCCCCCAGGGCCACCACGCTGACCTGGGGAGGAGGCCCAAGGAGGGGAAGCCCAATCAAGCAGTGGGCCAATGGCAGGCTCTGCCAGGGTGGGAGGGAGGCCAGGAGGACCCAGCAGATGGCTTGGCCCAGTCTCCCTGAAGTGACTGTCTTCCCAGCCCTCTCCCATCCCTGTGTCCACCAGGGCAGACTCGAGTGTGGGACATACACAGAGTGCTGTGACATCTTCCTAGAGGAGGTGCCCTGACAGTGGCCAGTGTGCCCAGGCATTCTCCATGCATACATTCTGTGCCCTTTTGAAACTGAGAAAAGGATGAGAGGCTCTGTACTGTAGGAGAGGCGCAGGCACAGGCTGAGCCCCAGGGACCACTCCTGCAGAGCCTCTGGACACACCCACTGGCACACCTGCAGACACACACTCGTGCACACACACAGACGTGGAGAGCACTTGTGTTTTAAAAGCCAGTCCCCTGGCCCATCAGTGTGTTGCTTTGGGGAATTAGCTCCAGTCAACCTGCTAAGACTGCACCTCCTTCCCCACTGACTGTTGTGTCCAAAGCCAAGAAGATGGTACTTTGCAGTCCTGGAGGAAGCACGCTGAGACAGTGCCACCTGGATAGCAAGAGGCTGGGAGCCTCTGTGGAGGGCCATGTGAAACTGACCACTCACTGCCCTTATACCTAATGGGCCCTGCTGAGGCTGATCCCTGGATGCAGATTAAATGATTGCACAAAGAGCACAGGACCCAAAACAGCAAAACCGCGGTGGAAGAGGTCTGTGGCCTCTCCCTGCAGCATGCTCCAGGCAGCAGGCAGCCGAGAGCCGTGAGATTTGCTGTTAGGCACTCTGGGTGCTCAAGCTCCCCCAGGACTCCCCTCCACAAGTTGGAGGTCATGCATGAGGCACGAGGCCCTGGCCTGGAGGACTCTGTCCTGTGTTTGCTCACGCTGGTGTGCACACATGCCTGTGAGGCGCCCACACCCCACACCTGTGGACCATCCTTCCTCAGTGTTTTGATGAGGCAGTTGACAAGGGTCTGCCCTCCAACCCAGCAGTTTGTGCTCAGGGGCTAATCACGGAGCTCCTGGTGGGCACTGCTGTGAGTGTCTCTTCCAAAGGAACCAAAATAAACTGGGGATCCCCTTATCGTTTGTGGAAATGGAAGGACAGGTCCTGCTGCCACCATCACCACCTTCGTGAGCAGGGGGCCAGGTCCCAGCTTGCTGGGGTCTGAGTGTGTTTTCAGAGTGTTCTCTGCAGGGGACTGCGGTGCGTGCAGGGCTGGCTGAGGCTCTCCAGGGGCCGGTTTCTCCTCTCCATGAAATGGTCAGGAGAGGTCACCTTTGAGGCCAGCAACAGTTACTGTTATTAGGAATAATGGCTCCGGCCACACTGGTATGGGTACATGGTGAGGCTCTGCCGCAGTAGAAATTTGGCTTTTGAGGACCACCCTGGGGGACTCAGGCTGTGAGGCCCTGGGAAGAAAGTCACCGAGCGCTGCGCCTGGGGGTGGCGGGTGCTGCGCTTCCTCTCAGTCTGCGTCTGTCTCTCCGGCCCCTGCTCTACCCTGGTGCCCTCCGCTCCCTCTCTGACTCTCACACTCTTCCTCCCTTGTCCCCTGCTCCTCTGGAGCTCCCCTAAGCCCGATGCTGTTGCCTGGCGGGTTCCGCACAGAGGCCGGTTTGCACAGGAATCCTGTCTTTGCAACCATAGAATCTGGACCCTGTGCCAGAGGAGAATTCGTCCCCAGGAGTGGACAGTGCTGTGGAGGAAGAACGGGACCCCAGGTCAAGAGTGAGCTGGTAACGCTGACGGCTTGGTGTGAGTGACCCCCAGACACAAAGGCCTGGCAGAGGAGCTGGGAGGGGACAGTGCTCGGGCGCAGTCACCTCCAAATCGACTTCAAGGTGCTGCTGAGATGCCCCACGGAGGCCGTAGTGTCCAGAAATCATTTTTCCGACTGGACTGTGGGAAACGGGACCAGAGTGCTGATGAGCCGCCGGAGGCAAGACAGAGGGGACGGAGCCGCTGGCCTGTTAACCTTTACAGTCTTGTTCTAACACCGTCACTTTTAACCTGCCTCTTCCACAAGGACCCAAAACCCAGAGGCCAAGCTGAATATACAAACCAGTGGAAACCAGCCCCAGCGCAGGGCAAGCCAGGCTGCACGACGAGACGTCTTCCTTTTCACGATCTGTTTGCTTTTTTTTCCTTACATAAAAGCACTAAATAGCACCATGACCTTCTGGAATGCAAAGAGATCTTTTTTTTAAATTGAAAAGGCTTTTTTTATTCCACTTAAGGAGAGAAAGTGCTATTCTGAAAACACATTTGTGTCCCACACCCATTATTTATGATTTTCTCATAAATTATTTTTCTTTTAACTTTTAAAAGCAGATGTAAAACCCAACATGTTAGTTAGTGCAAAGAGCGGGAGGTAATCCGCCAGCTTGGTCAGCAGCCAGGCAACGGGAGGGAGGGACGAGGAGAGGAAGAGCACGTGCCTGTCTTGGAGCTCTTCTGATGGCAGTCTTGTGGTAGCCAGGGAGAGGTGAAGAGAAATGGGCATCGTGGACCCTGGGTCCCAGAGCCACCAGGAATCTCCCAGGGCCAGCCGTGTCTGTGCGGCTGCCCAGCTCCTGGCCAAATATTCATCCCGTCAATCAAGGGTTCCTTCAGCAACACAGTGGGGTCTGCAGCTCGTGGCTGGCCACTTCCAGAGCCAAGCCTGCCCCAGGCCTGCTGTGGCTGGCCCCACCCTCCACACTGCTCTGCCAACCCACCTGGGTTCTTCCCCTGGGTCGATCCTCCTCTCCCACGCCCAGAACTCTCCCCTCATCCAGTTTCAGGCTCCACCATCTGAGCAGAGCTTGCCCCTGCTTGAGTCTCCCCCTGGCCTCCCTCCCCAGTGCATCCTGAGCCATTGAGGGCTGGAGGACAAGGTGAAGCTGGACGCACTGTGTGGGTCTGGCCTGGTCAGGTGCCACCTAACGTGGGTGAGTGCAGGTCCATTTTTAAGCCACCCAGTCAAAGGGAAGCTGCAGCTGTCATCTGAAGGAAAAGAGCCCATCAGTGGTACAATCCAAAGCGCCCTTCCCTGGACAGCATGCTGCCTGTGCCCTGCACATGGGGTGACTGTCAGCCCCTCCACCAGCTGGGCCCCTGCAGCTGGAGTCCAGGAGTTGGGTGTAGCACTGGACTGGGCCTGGCTGTTCTGGTCCTGTGTCCTCTCTGCGTTGCGCTGCACGTGTAGGGATGTTCTGTGTAGCCAAGAATGCATCCCCTGCTGCTCACCAGGAACTCCATGCCGTCCAACCACCTGCAGCAGCTACTCGCTCTGTGGCCGGGTGCCAGAGGTTGCAGGCTGCGGGCATCACCACAGAGGGTCTCCAAGATGTTTGCAATGAAGCTGTCACATGATTGGCCAAGTGTGACCTCCTGGGTCAGAGCAGAGGCCTGGCAGCCTCTCCAGGTGGCAGCTGCAGCTACTCTGCGGCACCAGCGGCAAGATGCAGCCCACTGAGGCGGGCCGAGCAGCACCCGGGCCACAAGCGCTGCACCAGGCTCTGCGCTCCGTGCCAGGCTCCGAGCTCTGTGCCAGGCTCCTCCATCTTTTGCCCAATCGCAGGCCAGTTTTGTTAGTCTAGGGTGCCAGATGTGCTGTCTCTGCTCAGCAAAGAATTGAAGAACAGGACACAGAGATGAGTAGCAAGCAGCAGGTCTATGGCAGAGTGACAGACTTCTGCAGAGCGCAGAGCCCTGAGCCAGAGTCGGTGGGGGAGTTTGGACTTGCTCTTTTAATGGTCTCTGGAACCTCCTTTCCTTATCTCCTCCCTGTTTGTGCTGTCCTCACTGTTGTCCTGGTACCTCCTCGGCCCTCATGTCCACTTGTCTAGTTTAGTTTTTCTATTGGACCCCCAGGTAGAGCAGGAGTACAGAAGTGTCTGTCTGACCGGGTCCCCACTGTGTCCCCGAGCACTTCCATAAACCAGGAAGTGGACCTCCTTGGAAGACCCCCATGCTCCTTGGCCTGGCCCTGCCCTGCCCCCTCACTGGCCGTCCTGCCTGGCTGCCTAAGCCTTCTACACTGCCTCAGTTCCCTGCCAGGACGGGGCTCCAGGCCCCTCCCGCATCGTGTGTTCAGGGCTTGCTAACAGCAGGGCTGAAGGTTGGTGCACTCACCTCCAGCGGAGGCTGGAGTCCTGGCTGTCATCTGTAAAGCCAGACACATAAAGCGGCCATGCTCCTTGCTAGCTGCACATGCCCCTGTGGCCATGAAGCCAGAGTGACCGTCAGGGAGGACTTGCTTCCTCCTTGCTCCGGGATTCCCTGGGCACCTCTCCTGGGGTCTGCCTGGTGCATTTGCTGGGCCCTGTAGTTTCAGGCCAGCGCAGCAGAAGTCTGCAGGGTTTGGGTTTGGGTTTGGGTTTTCTTTCCTGTTGGTTCTTTGTTTTAATGGAGAGCTGACAGGATGCCTAAGGAAGAGTCTTGCTGTGGCCCTGAACAGAACCTGAACAGAATCTGCGAGCCCAGCTAGTGAGGGGCGGGGGGCTGGCAGGAGGTGGGGGGTGAGCCCCAGACACCTGGCAGAGTCCCCGCGGACCCCAGGAGGCCTCAGAGCTCCTTGTCCCGGCAGCAGGATGAATGGAGGGCTGGGCTTGGCTGGCGTTCCCGCTGCTCCAGGGGGCAAGGTGGGCGCTGCAGCATCTCTCAGGACGCCTCTTCTAGTGTCCTGGTCCCATTCTACGAGCCCCTCCTATCTGCCACTCCTATCCTTCTCATTTAAAATTAAAATAGATATATATTTTGTCATCAGCAAAGATTTCCTGGACAGGGTTGACCTAGTTGGTTTCACAGGTAGAACGTCTCCAATCCAGCAGCTGTTGGTCAGCTGTGTCTCCCTCCTTCCCATGTCACTGTTTAGACCCTGGATCGTATTTAAAGACTCCCTCCTGCCACCACGGCTCAGAAATCTGCACCCCACACCTCACCTGAGGCCTGCGCCCTGGAAGGACCCGCAGGGCCTCACACTGGCCTTGGGGAAGGGGGCAGGGACCCGTCTGAGCCTGTGCTTTCTGCCATCCTCACCACCTGCTGGGCCCTGGGCCACTTCTTCTGCTCATTTCCCCCAGAGAATGCAGCTGGTAAAGAGCAGAAAATGACCACGACCAGAGGACACCTCTGGGGAGAGCCCAGGTGTGAACCAGAGGTGTCCACTGGCCCTGGAGCGGAGGCTCCCCCCTCCCAGTCGTTCCCGTCTCCCTCTCCATCCCTCTCTCCTCAGGTGTCTTCGTGAAAAGCAGATTTTCCTTCTTCTCTGCCCCCTCTCAGCGGCCACTTCATGCCCCCTGCCAGACCCCACCTAAGTGCGCAGAAAGCAAACAGGCCTTCAGAGTGGCTCAGAGGGACACAGCTGCCCTCCAGGCACAACAAGCTGGAGGCTTGATCTGGTGTCCCCAGCAGCTCATGGGAAGCGGAGCAGACATGGTCCCCTCATTACGGAGCTGGCCGGCTTCTTTGCATGTGTCAGTCAGAGGGGGAAACCTCAAGGGCCGGGTGCAGTACTGTCACCTCTTTGTATTCCGAGAAGCATACTGGCTCCGTGTTGAGTGTCCTGTCTCGTCACCTCCCTGTAGTGTCAGTAACAGTCATTTACAAACCATCCGTCTCTGTGAATGTGGAATATGGTACTAAAAAACCTAGGAAGGGGGCTTCAAAAGAAAAACCTCAAGTGGATCCCTAAACCACTGGGAATAATTGGCTCCAAGATACTGGAGGAGGGAGAGCGTCGTGGGGGGGTGGTCCGCAGCTGCATCTCCCTTTGCCCCTTCCTCCTCCCCTCTCAAAGGCTCTGGTGCAGATGTGTCCTCCGCAGAGGCAGGACAGGTGTGGTGTGGGAGAGCTGGGACCAGCTGCCTAGGATGCAGGGGACCTTCAACAATCGGACTTGGCACTTATACCCGATTCCTGGCTCGGGGATGCTAGAGCCTTGGAACTTCATGAGTGTTAGAGCATCTCTGGTGATTCCTAAGGAGCCCTTTCTACCACACCTGGGGACTCAGGGACAGAGTGGCCCCTTCACCCCCATACACACAGTGCCCTCACAGAGGCAGAAGGAGGGGCTGGAGACCCAACTCTGTACAGACCCTTGAACGGGGAGGTTCCAGAAGCTCCTGGGTGGCTGAACGCCTGGAGATTGGAGGGCGGCTCCCCAGAGGGGCCACACCTCCCCAGCTCCGCACCTCCCCTGCCCCACGCCTCCCCTGCCCCGCGCCTCCCCTGCCCCGCGCCTCCCCAGCCCCGCGCCTCCCCTGCCCCGCGCCTCCCCTGCCCCATGCCCCTCTCCACTGGAGTCCTGCGTTGTATTCTTCACAATGAACCAGGAACGCAAGTCAACAGTGCCCCTGGGTCTCTGAACTGTCCCTGCACACTGCAGACTCTGGGAAGAGGACCTTGGAAGCCTGCTTTGCAGCAGGTCAGTCAGAGGTGCAGGTCTACCAGGGGCCTGGTCTACCACACCTGAGTGTCAGAAAGGAATCGATCCGAATGGAATCCCCTGGTTTGGGTGTTGAGAAGAGGAGAACTGATTGGCATCAGAGAAGTGGCCCCAGGGGATTTCAGCAAAAACCAACAGAAGAGGGTGACCACAGCCGAACACATTCTTCAGAATTCAGTGGGGGACGCATTCTCACAGACATCCTGAGGAGAGCCAAGGAGATACCTGCTCAGATCCGTTGTGGGCAGCAGCCCCAGCCCCTGGCCTCCCTTCCCCTGGGCTCCGTCACCCCACTGTGTTCAAGTTCAGTGTGAGGACAGTGACTCTGCCTGCAGGACAGCTCCAGGAACGGAGACTCGCGTTCCTCCAGGAGGGACTGCAGGGACTGCGGGGGCTCCTGCAGCCCAGCTGGGACTCTGCCTGCAACACCATTCCCACATTTTGCATTTTTGGTAAGTGAGCAACTTTCCACGTGAAGAATATGTATAATCGGTTAAGCCTCTAAGTGCTCCAGTGGCTTATTTACGGACTTTTATGCCTCCTGCTTTCATATTTCCTGAAGAAACACAAATCAATGGTGGTGGATGGCTGGAGAGCTTCCTGCCAACTGCACTGCCAGTGGACTCCATGATTCCCAGCTTGGCCTTTCCCTCATCTCTTCGTAGCATCCTGAGGGAGCGTGTAGACCCAGGCCAGCTCTGTGTCCCAGTGGACGGGGGGTCACTAATGTAGGGATTCGAGAGTTAGCAGGATTGACAATTTCTACAAGATCAGAGCGTGCCAAATCTAGCACAGCTGCCTTGGGGACCATGAGGACAATTGTAGCTAGGGATGATCATTCAACTGGGCACCTTTTCCAGCCCCGGTGGCAGACCCCAGGGAGAGGCCTCAGTGGTGTCAGCCTGTTTAGCCTCTGTGACCACCGGAGAGTGGCTGTCTCCTCCAGGAGAGCCCAGGAGCACCCGGGAGTGCAGCAAGCCACCACAGGGTCAGGAATCCAAGACCATAGGCTCAAAGATGGATCTAAAACCAGGAAAGCAGTCCAAGAGAGATGATGGAGCCCGGGGGCCTTCTCTGACCACATGGGGGAGAACCCCCGGCAGGCTGCAGAGGCCCCAGGAGAAGGCTGTGTCCTGCAGCCCTGCAGGTAGCGGGGGTCGAGTGGACCCGACACCAAGCCTATGCATTTCAACAAGAAACAAAGAGGCTTAAATATGCCTCTGACCTGCCCCTGCAACTCAGGGGTGGGGAGAACCCCCAAAGGACTTAGAAGACCTGCACACTGACACCCCTCTCCAGGACCAGAGATTTGAACTTCAGGACAGAACACCCGAATGTCCACTTTCCTTCCAGTCTCCCACCTCCAGATGAGGTTTCAAGACTGGGGCAGTGTCCTGCCCAGTAGTCTCCTCAGTGAATCCATGATTTCCAAATTCTGGGGAAAGGGACACACCCCAAGAAAAGATAAGCTCCCACAACAGGACTGGCCACCAGGAGGAGCGCAGCCCTGCACCAATGGGCCTGACAGAGAAGATGTGGGTTTTGTGTGAATGGGGAGGCACGGCCATTTCACCGGGTACATGTCACCCCTGGAGCCCGGCTGTGGGAAGACCCTCCTGATGCTCCAGGCTGGAACAGGGGATGGAGAAGGTGTGGGGCAGGTGATACCTGAGGACAGAATGGGGGCAGAGACAGAGGAGCAGGCTTGGGCTGAGGGCATGGGGTCACGCGCCACCCACTGCAGGACCCAGGCTCAGGGGAACGTGGCTTGTGTGCCTCCAGCCCCGTGTCCCTCACCCCTCCTCAGAAGCCGTCCTGGTCTGCAGGACATGTTCGTGCTGTGGAGCTGAAGTTTCTCCAAGGCAACGTTCATGGTTGTGCTCCGTTCCCTTCAGAAGGTGACCCCGAGAAGGCAGGGCACTGCAGTGGGCACAGACGCATCCCAGCACCCAGATCTGTCTGTAGAGGCATCCCCACAGCTGGGAGGGCCACGCAGCTGGCAGGGCTCAGTGGGCACTGTTCATGTTGAGCGAGTGAATGGAGCCAGACTGGAGACCGGGGCTCAGCTGCGGTGCAGGGGGCTCTTTCCCCTTGGGTCCCGCTGCTGGAAGTCCACCCCAGCCTGCGGGCTCACACTTCAGAACCCAGGTCAGGTCACTCAGATCAAGTGAGGGACATCTGGTGTCCAGCATGGTGCCTGGGGGTGTGTACCCAGTGGTCATGGTGCCTGGCAGGCATGATGCCCAGCACAGAGCAAGAGTTCAATAAATGCTGGACAGAAAGGCCCACGGGTGAGTGCTTTGTGGTGCTCTGAAGATTCAGGACACATTCGTGGAAGGGACTGTGTTTTCAATTAACTAAAAACTCAGTTCACAGTGTGAGGGGTCTGGGGCCCTCAGAGAAAGATGGATGATGGATGGACGGACGGACGAACAGAGTGGATGGGTGGATGGAGGAAGAGTTTGAAAGTGGAGAACACTGCTGGTGGCCACAGCTGCAGAGCGGGCCCTGGCTTCGGAGCCTCCTGGGCAGCACCTCCCAGCCTCCCTGTGCGGCCCTGCCTGGGCTCCGCAGAGGCCGCTGTCACAGGCTGCTTGACACTCTGTAACTGTCTCCAGCACAGCCTGCCTCCTCTGCTGACAGAGAACATGCCTCAGACGGAAGTTCATTAGTCTATTGAAACATTGCAGTTAATTGCCAAGCCAGTACCCAGAATTGTTCATATTTCCATCTGTGCATGAGCGTGGTAATAAAGGATTTTTTTGGACAGGTTAATTTGCCTAAAATACCGTGCAGTCAATCAGAGTAACAGAGTTGTCGACGCTGCATCTGTCCAGCGGGCTCCATCAGCAGGTCCTTCTCTGGGAGAGCTTGGAGGGCCCGCAGGCATTGGCAGGAATGCAGCGAGCAAGAGCCCAGCTGCAGAGGACACGCCCCTCCCGCGTGAAGCGCCCACAGCTGGGCCTTGTGCTGGTAAGGGAGCTCACAGTCCTTTCTGGAGTACAATGCAGTCCTTGAGACACAAGACGGCTGTCACGTTTCATCCAGATTGCTGATATTATTTACATTTGTGAATTTTTGTATTTTCCTTAATTTGCCACAGATGAAAACCCTCTTTGGAATGAAGTATGTGTGCTTGTCTCTGAAGATCCCCAGTACACATAGGTGTTTAATTCAAAAATAAAAATAGATCAAGTATATAAACTATAATTATTAAAGTAGGCTCCCCATCAAAGCTCTGCCACTGTCTCCGGAGGTCCTCAGCTGCAGGCTGTTAGTTTGTGACAATCTACACTTGGTTGCACGGTGGGGTCCCGCCCCTTTGGGCCAGTCCTGCTGGGCCTGCACTGGTTGAGAGCAGCAGGAGCCGCGGGAGAAGAGACAGCTTGACGCTCACATCTGGGATGACAAAGCTTGCTGCCCTGTCCGTGCTGTGTGGCTGGTGGCCACCTGCTCTCCGGCCCTGTGTCCTGGGAGGGGAACCTCTGTGGTCACAGGACGTTCATGCTGGAAGGAGAGCACCGCCATCCTCCTCCAGGGCAGGGGGCTTGCTGAGAAGAGGAAGGGCCACCCGTCTCCTGGGCACTATCCGATGCAGGCGTGAGACCTTCCTTGGACAGCTAGTGTGTCAAGGGCCAACACTGGACCCTGATGAAGCAGCCTGCACCTACCAAAGGCCAGGCTTCGGTGGCCAGTGCCTGAGCATCTGGCAGGGAGGTGGAAAGAGCCCCCGGCTGCCCCTGGCCAGGAGCCTCACTCTGCGGAGGGCCAGCCTAGAACTCTCCCCCAGGAGGGCTCACACCAGGACCACGGACCACTGCCCAGGGCCTTCCTGATCCCAGCATTTGGGACTGGATCACTGTCCTGTGCATATGGGACGTTGAGCCGTGACCCTGAGCTCTATCCAGCAGCTGCCAGCAGCACCCCCCACACCCAGTTGTGACGACCATGATGTCTCCGGGCTTGGCCCCCTAGTCTTAGGGGCAGAGCTGCCCTGTGGAGAGTCGGGGCATTCAGTTGGAAGGACCTGAGCAGAGGGAGTTGCTGCAGGTGTGGAGAGCTGAGCATTGGGGCAACCCGAGGGCCGGCGCCTTTGCAGTCCCTGAGACTGAAAGCCATCGTGTTCCCGCCTGGGGTGATGGGAGAATCCTGGTGTCACTGTGGGCCAGGGAGTGACCCAGCATCTCGTTAAACACAGCTGGCCTGCCTCCACGACCATGTTCTTGCAGACGAGGACACGAAGCGCAGAGGAGCAGAGTTTGGGGAGGGAGCTGGGAGCGGAGTGGGCCCAGCTTCAGATCCTGTCCTTGCCATCTGGGGTGGCAGCAAGGCCCCTGGCACCTTCCAGACCCAGTTTCCCTCATCTGGAAAGTGGCCTGAGAGCCTTTCCCCCTGCATCTCCATGAGGATGGACCCGGGGAGCGTGGGGCGTGCGCAGGGCGCCTGGCCCAAGGGTCGTGTGGGAGAGCAGCGGGACCTCAGCACACGACCTGGGTCCCAGAAGAGTGTTCTGGCTGGTCACCCCACTCAGCCGCAGCTCCAAGGTGGAGGTGAGGCCTCCTCGTGAGCCGGGCCGGGCTGTGATGGAACCCGCGTCACCCACCTGTGCCTGTCTCGTCCTTCCATCCTGGAGTGTCCAGCACAGGGCATCACCAGCGGATGGCTACTGAGTCCCTGGCTGCTCTTCAGGGTGAAGCCTGGCGGGTTGTTCTGCAGCCCACCATGGACCCCTTCCAACGGCCATCCAGAACAGACGCTGGAAGGGCTGATTTCAGGGGGTCCCTTTTATGTAGCTCACACTTTGTCAAAGCTTTTAGAAGTCTACTAAGAGGGAGCAATGTCAGGAGCAGAGGGAGCACCTAGCATAATCATGCTGATTACCTCGTGCAGAGAGCCTGGCAGCTGCTGAGGGCCAGACGCAGCAGCCGGGTGTCGCTCTGTACATTAGCACCTTTTGTGGAAAATGCATCACAGCTGATCTTTAGGGAGGTTCTGACGTGTCACCATGTCTCTCGGGGACCAGCCATCGACTATAAAGACTAGTTTTACTGTGTCATGGAGTGCAAAGTATTTTTGCAATAAGAAAAAATATTACCTTAGAATCCAAACAGGAAGCACAGAGATAGAGACCCCTAGGGACCACCTCCTTTGGAGAAACCAGGACAGAGTCCTCAGGGTGAGGAGCAAAGACCAGATGGCTGGTACTGAAGCAGCTCCTGCACTCCTTTGCCCCCTCAGTCCTGGGGCAAGAATCTTACTCTCCCTGAGGCCGCAGTTTCTCATCTATACAATGACACCATCACTGCTTAGCTCAGGAAGCTGGTGGCAGAAGAAATCTAGATGCCCTGAGCATCCGGTAAACGTGCACAAGGGCATCCCACTAAGCAGGGAACCAGTGGCTCCTGCACTCTGGCACCACCCCAGGCGCTGGGAGATTTTCATTAGCTTTCTGATGTGCTGAGGAGGTCCCAACGGCACAGTATTGTTCTCCCCACAGCTGGTCTCCAACGCCATGTCAGTGACTGTGGGCCCAAGGTCCACGGGTCAAAGCACAGCATAGGGTAGGTGTGGACTTGGGGCTTCTTGGCCTTCAAACTCCTTTCTAGTCTCACAGAAGCACCCAGGAAGTAGGCCGAGCCACACCCAGGAAGTAGGCCGAGCCACACCCAGGAACATGGCTGTCTCTCTTTTCGGACTCCCTAAGAAGGTGATTCTGAAAGGGCTTGTATCCAAGGCCAGGTGGGCAGATAGTGAAGAAGCCTCCATGCAAACCCGTCGGGAGGGGAATGGATATTTTCTCTGAGAGGATGGGGTGAAGAGAAACAGCGACTACATCAACTTGAGAGAACGAGGCGTGTCTGAGGAGCTAGCCCAGGAGACAGGGGCCCTCTGAGGAGCAGAGGAAGCTGCACATGTCTGGGGAGGCAGAGGAGTGGACGAAGTCGGCTAGGAAAGTGGACTTGCTGGCTGCAGGGGCACCACATGGTCTGCAGAGCCCTCCCAGCCCCATCCACCCTGGCCTTGCTGTGCACCCGCAGCACCGAGGCTAAGACCAGCTGACCAGGCCATGCAGCTGACCAGGCCACACAGCTGACCAGGCCACGCAGCTAACTGCAGGGCTCTGGACAGGTTGGTTGTGACTGAGACAGACTGTGAGGTTCAGACCCGGGCAGGACACTTCTGAGTCACGGGGCTGGGGCTCCCCTGAGCTTCCCCAGTTGCCCTTTGACAAGGGCTATGTAGGGTCCTGATGTTGAGATCCACCAGGCAGGGCCAGTGCCCAGGTCTCCCAGAGGGCACCTGGGGCCCTGTAGGACTCACCTGATGGTGCCCAGGTGCCCAGGGCCACCAAGCCAGGCAACAAGTCTGGGGGGTTGCCCCTATATTCACTGGGCATATTCACTCAACGTCCAAATGCGTAACGGGGTGTTCTCTTCCTCCGTGACACCAGGAATCTCTGACCTTCGCTGAACCGACTTGGCAGCTCTACTAAGGATTTGGACAGGTGGCATCTGCAGCTTTGAGCTCTCTGTGTGGCTTGTTCCAAAAGGCTCTCGTGGGAGTAAGAAGCTGGAAAAGCACAGGCAGTGTTAGGGTCAGAAATAATGATCACCTTCCTGCCGTGAGGAGCAAGTAGCAGCAGATCCGAGAAAACAGACCACAAGCTGTGAAAACCGCACCATTGAAGCGAGTCACGGGGTCCGGTGGGCTTGGCCCCTCAGGCTGTGTGCAGTCTTCTGCAGAGAAATGGGCTCTATCTGCAATTGCTGCTCAGACTTCAGTCTCCGATTTCAGGCTTGAAAGAGTGTCAGCATGTGTCCGCCTCCAAGTCCTGGCTCAGAGCAGCAGGTGCCCTGCCTGGTCCTTGTGTATCCAGCAGGAAGGCAAGCCTCGGGGAGATTCTGGCCTCCTGTGTCCTGCAGCGGAGCAGTGGGCCCCGCTCTTCCAACCCGTAGGCACTTGGCCTCGTCTTCCCTTCCCACCTCTTGGGGTTGCCTCAGGGACCCACGGGACAGTGTGCTCAAGGCACTTGGTCAACCAAAGTGCCTTACAAGGAGGGGCACCCCACCACAAGGCTGGCTGGATGGGCTGCCCTTGTCACCCAGCGAGGTTCTCCCTGCCTCCACAGTACTAAGGGCTTCCCGTGTGTCGGGCAGGGTCCTGGGTGCAGGGGATGTAGGGGGTCAAAAGAGTCAACAGTCCCTGTTCTTGGGAAGTGGACACCCAAGGGTGCAGGGCATCTGGACACACCCAGGAGGAGCATGGCCACCAAGATTGGTGCCTTGGGTTGGACCCAGGAGGCTGGGCTGAGGAAACCATCTGAAGATGACCTGGGCTCCCGCAAAGCCACCCAGAGTGGAGGGACAGCTCCAGGCCCTCGTTTCTGAACGGCCCTCTTTGCCTTGGCTTGGGGGTTTGACTGACGTTTGACCTGGGCTCAGGAGACCAGAGGACACCCATGTGCTCGGTGCAGCTGTTCACCAGGGCAGGAGAAGCTCTGGGCTGGTGGCAAGGGGAGGGACCCTGACGGTTGAGGGTGTGCATGTGGCCTAACAGTGCGACACCGGCCACAGGCCCCGCGCCATGGGAAGGCAGGACTGAGATGGCTGCTAGAGCCAGAGTCCTGCAGCCCTCACGTCTGAGACGGTCTCTCAATGCCCACCTTGAAACACGATCAGCATGTGGGTGGGAGGGATGGGTGACAGGTCCCCGCCTGCGCCTTCCGGGTAGGATTTTTCACCTCTCCATCCCCATATCTGGCAGTGCACCGTATACAGTGAGGGCTTGATAAATGCTTAATGAGTGTGCGCCAGCAAGCGCCTCTTATCAGGGCATCTTGCAAGCAGTCCAGGCTCTCTCTGTGGGAGCCGCCTCTGATCCGCAGCAGGCGGCAGGAGCTCAGCTGAGCAGGCTCAGTGCAGACCCGAGGCGGCTGCCTGCCTCATTTGCAGGAGCCGGGGGTGGGAGGCATGCCTGACTGTGGAGCTGGATAGAAATGGCCGTGGGAGGGACAGGAGATGTGGAAGGAGGAGCTCCCCGTGGCGTTCCACACCAGCCTGACCACCCCAGAAACCCGCTGGGTCTCTAGGAGCCGCCACAGTCGAGGGCTGCTCGGGCAGGTGGCACAAGGCTCACTGACACAGAAACGAAATAAAAAAATAATTAAGAGCTTGGACTCCAGAGGCCTGGGGATTGAAATCCCCCAAGGCAGGAATGAGCCCTAATCAAAGGGATGGTGGGCTGTTATCTGCCCGCACACATGTTGCCGAGCCGCGTGCGGTTGGTTTTAATTATTGATACTCCTTTTTAAGTTAAAGATGAATTTGAGACAGCAATGAACTTGGAAGGTTTATCTTCCAATTACAGGAAACCTGTTAATAATGATCACTTAAGGCAGCTACGGCTTTGCCAGCGTTAACCAAGTTGGCCAGGAGCTGTGGGGAGCCACCACATCCCTGAGGAAACCATCGCAGCCCATCTGTCCCTACGCAAGGTCCACAGCCTCTGTGTCCTGTCACCTCCCTCTCTCTCCTCAGAGCCAGGGCCCTTAGGGTCTTCTTACTGTAGGATCAGGACCCAGAGGGCCTACTTACTGCCAGGGTCAGGGCCCACAGAGCCTCGGTGCCACATCCCAGTGACAGGGACCCCGGAGTCTGCAATCTGCCCAGGCCGTGGCCACACAGTGCTGAGTGGTCTCCAGGAGTGAGCTGCTGCAGTCCCTCTGCAGCCCTCCCGCCATCCCCAGCCTGGACCTTCCTCTCTGGCTCAGCCGGGCTCCTGCTGGCTGGCAGCCACACCCCAGTGTTGGGGCCATGTGTGTTGTCCTGCCCCAACATTGCTCTTCTCTGGCATCAGGGCCAGCCTGGTGCACCCAGGAAGGACTGGTACCTGGAGGGTTTGCCCAGAGCACTCTCTCTCCCAGCCACCTGTGCTCCAGCACGCCCAGCGAGCAAGGCCCCTGGCGAAGGGTAACTGCACAGGGCCTGGAGTGGCAGGTGTCAGACAGCGCCTGTGGCTCTGGGCACGTGGTTCAGCACAGCACGGGGAGCCTGGGCAGGTGAGCAGGCTTGGACTGGTACCCTGCATGCCAGCCACCAGCAGGGCACAGCCAGGGCTGCCTGAGAGCGCCCCAGCCACAGGCCCGGGAATTGCCTTTACGTGCCTTGTCATCGTCCTTTGGCAGGAGCCACATGTGTGTCCTACATCACACTCTGTTGTGATTTAAATCCAAGAGCCCGTGACGCTCCGGGATCTCCAGGCCAGGTGGGTGGGCCCAAGCTGGGGTCAGGGTCAGTGCCTGGTGTGCCATGCCCAGGAAGCCACTGGAAGCACGTGATCGGCTGGGGGACACCTGAAAGGTGATGGGGCTCTCGTGCAGCGAACCTGCCAGCTTCTAGGTACTGGCGTTGGGGGCAGGGATGTGGCGTCAGACGGGGCCATTGTGACACCTCTGTGCACGGGAGACGGGATGAAACCTATGGGTTAGACTGACGAGGGGACAGTTAGAACAGCAAGGAGAAGCCAGGGACCCATGAGCAGGTGACGTTTCAGCAGAACCCAGTAAGAGGGGCTGACCTGAGTAGGGGCAGGATGCAGAAGGGCTTCAGCCTTGCACTTCCGTCTATTGAGCACCCTGCACATGAGGCGCTCGCCAGGAACTGGGGAGGCACGGAGCATGGACACAAAAGCCACCTGCATCTGCAGCCGCCGGTGCATCACCATCATGCTTGGGAGGTGGCACTCTTCTTGGAAGGAAACCATGGATTGGAGCCAGGCCTCCGTCCAGGGGCACCCGGCTGCTTCCTTTGTGTCTGGGACCCAGGAACCTGCTCTCTGTGGGATAACCCCTCCTGGACGGGGGCAGGGTGGCTCCCACAGTCACTGCCACCAGCAGCCTGTGCTCCAAGGTGAAGTGGCTGAAGAGAGGGACACTGGGTGAGGGGGACACAGGTGCTCCACCTGGGAGTGAGAGAAGCAGCTGGTGAGGACCTGTGGGAGGTGTCCTGTGTGGCTGGCCAGGGCAAGAGGCCCAGCTCCTGGCTGGCAGATGGAATGAGGAGCCAGAGTGTGGACTTGGACCAAAGTGGTTCTGTCTTTCTGAGAGCTAAGCATCCCTCAGGTGGCATTTGAGGGTTGTCAGGAATAGCAGCAAGTCACACTGACCCCTCCTGCAATGGACACAGCACCCCAAGGGTGGCTCTGAAGGTGCACCCCCGCTCAGCCTTCGTCGGGAGGGCCCTGGGGACGAGCACTCTTGTGGCAGAGGGAGGTGAAGAGGAGCTGGCGAAGAGCAGGAGAGCCCTGGGAGTGAGTCAGGGGAGCCTCGTCACCTGTCGGAGCTGGCCCTGGCCCTGCTCCTTCCAGTTCTCCACCGAGAGTGCCCAAGGCGTGTGTGACCTTGATCCATCCAGTGATGGGAACGGCACTGAAGTGGGCCTCTGAGTAATGAGCCCCCACGTCCGGGGCCCCGCAAAGGCCCTGAAGGCTGCCCAAGAGCCCCTCTCCAGGCTGGGTACGAGAGGAACAGGGCCTTTCGGGGCCACGGGGGCGGCACCCAGCTGGCCTCTCCGGTTCTGTGCCGCCCGGCTTCCCGCTTCTGCCCTTGAGAACTTCACAGGCCCTGGGGTCGTCCTGTGGCAGACTGAGGGTGCCCCCCTCACCCGGCCTGTGGCCCCAGGCAGTCCTAGTGGCAGTGGTGATGAGAGGGACACGGGGACGTCCAGGGAAGCTGCTGCAGCCCTCATGACCCTGTGCTGAGAACATGGTGTGCCAACGGCTCTCCGAGCTGCGGCTGGGTTCCCGCAGGCATACGCTTGGAGAGGCCAGTGGGGTCCTCTGGTGGTTCCAGCTGCATAAGGAACTAACGGCGGTTTCTACAGCGGTCACGTCGTCTCACCGCCCACCAGTGGCACAGGCCCTTCTCCAGGCTCAGCGACACTTGTCATATGGTCTTGATAAAAGCCTCCTGGGGAGGGTGCTGGTGCTCAGCACATGTGGCCAACCCTACTGACCACTGGTAGCACCGTGACGGGTTCCTGTGGTCTGGGTCCTGCATCCACCCCATCCAGGTGCCCAGAAGGCCCTCTTGGAGGCATGGGCCTTTGTCTGCACGGTGGAGGCAGATTGTCTCGGTGGGCTTGCTGTCTGCCCCACATTTGTACCACGGGCATGGTGGTGGCCCTAAGACAGACATAAGGGAAGGATGAGGGCCCAGCTGCAGGGACAGAGCTGCCATACCTGTCACCCAAGGAGGAGCACCTGGAAGGAGGAGCACCTGGGGGGAGGGGCAACTGGAAAGAGGGGCACCTGGGAAGAGGAGCACCTGGGAGGAGGAGCACCTGGAAGGAGGAGCACCTGGAAGGAGGAGCACCTGGGAAGGAGGAGCACCTGGGAGGAGGAGCACCTGGGAGGAGGGGTACCCGGAAGGAGGAGCATCCAGGAGGAGGAGCACCCGGGAGGAGGAGCACCTGGAAGGAGGAGCACCTAGGAAGGAGGAGCACCTGGGAGGAGGAGCACCTGGAAGGAGGAGCACCTGGAAGGAGGAGCATCTGGGAAGGAGGAGCACCTGGGAAGAGGAGCACCTGGGAGGAGGAGCACCTGGAAGGAGGAGCACCTAGGAAGGAGGAGCACCTGGGAGGAGGAGCACCTGGAAGGAGGAGCACCTGGAAGGAGGAGCATCTGGGAAGGAGGAGCACCTGGGAAGAGGAGCACCTGGGAGGAGGAGCACCTGGAAGGAGGAGCATCTGGGAAGGAGGAGCACCTGGGAGGAGGAGCACCTGGAAGGAGGGGTACCCGGAAGGAGGAGCATCCAGGAGGAGGAGCACCCGGAAGGAGGAACACCTGGGAGGAGGAGCACCTGGAAGGAGGAGCATCTGGGAAGAGGAGCACCCGGAAGGAGGAGCACCTGGGAAGGAGGAGCACCTGGGAGGAGGAGCACCTGGGAGAAGGAGCACCTGGGAAGAGGAGCACCCGGAAGGAGGGGCACCCAGAAGGAGGAGCACCTGAGAGGAGGAGCACCCTGGAAGGAGGAGCACCTCGGGAGAGGGACACCTGGAAGGAGGAGCACCTGGAAGGAGGAGTACCTGAGAGGAGGAGCACCCTGGAAGGAGGAGCACCTCGGCGGAGGGATACCTGGAAGGAGGAGCACCTGGAAGGAGGAGCACCCTGGAAGGAGGAGCACCCAGAAGGAGGAGCCCTGGGATTCTGGAAGCTGGAGCCTGAAACATTCCAGAAGCTGGAGCCTGAAAGGCAGAGATGGTTCCAGCCCACCCCCTGCCTCTTGCAGCTTTCTGGGCTTCCACGTCTCCCCTCAGTGTCCCCAGAGCTGAGCCTTCCGTAGCCAAAGAGGCCATGTGGCTGCCGGGAGGGGCCTCTGGAAAGTGCCTTGGGCAGGGTGGGCCCCAGGGCCCAGGGGCTCTGCCAGGGAGCAACAGGCCTTCTCCTGAGCCCTGGAAAGCAGGCACTGGCTGCCCGCAGCCCTGAGTCCTTGGAGGGCGAAGACAGGGGTCAGAGGTTCTGCAGCTGCCCCTGCCCCTTAGTGCCCTTCCTCTTGCGGGGGATGTCCCCTGGGCTCACTCTAGGGACTTTGTCCTCATCTCCGACATAGAGCACTCCCTGCCCTCTCTGGGGTCTGGGCTCCTGCCCACCCCAGCTCAGGCAGTGCCCCTCCTGCCTCTCCTTGAGCCCCCGTGGGGGTCACCTGGAAAGGGCCCTGGAGACACTGAGATGGCGAGCGGGAGGCAGAGATGAGAAAAGGCATCTGATGTGGAGAGTTTGGCTCAAATCATTAAAAAAATGAGAGAGAAAAATTTATTTTAGAGGCAGAGCTGCTAAGGCCCTGGCTCCTTTAATGAGCCAAGCATGTTTTTAGAAGGTTTTCCCAAGGTCTTTGCTGGGATTAGGTGCGTGTTGGATTCACTTGCCAGTCATGGGGTAGGAGTCTGTCCAGATCCCTCACTGCTCCGTGGGCCCACAGAGACCAGGGACGGGACGTCTGCCACCTTGACGGGCCTGTGACTCCAGCCTGCCCCTCTTGGGTGCCACTGGCCCCGAGGGAAGCCCAGCCAGCTTGTGGGGTGAGGAGCCTGCGTGGGGCTCGCCCCCCCTGCCCGCCCTCGCCTCCCACAGCTGGTCTCGGGGCTGCACACTCTGGTGCAACCCATGCTGCAGAGGCCAGCTGGGCTCTGGTCCAGCGCCAGCGCCTGGCGGAGCCCGGAGGCCTGGGCGCCAGTTTGCAGGATCCTGTGTTCAGGGCTTATCTGGCTTGCTTTGCTTTCTGTTTTCATCTGTTTTCCTTCTGATCATTCAAACTCTTTAATAATTTGAAATATATGATCATACATTCATAGCAAGTGGCAGGGACAGCACAGAGGGCTCTGGTGCCCTCCTGGCCTCCCGGCGGCTACGTCGCACATCAGGCCAGGAGCCAGCGTGGGAGTCACCTGCCATTGGCAGCAGGGCAGCTCGGCCATTCTTCACACCTGTGGATTCCCATCAGCACTCCATCTGCCTGGCTGCAGACCCCCCTCCAGGGTCCTGTGGTCACCCCCTCAGCCCCTGAGGCTGATGAGGACCAAGCCCGTGGGAGCAGCCCTGTGTCCCTCAGCCCCACCTGGCCCCTCTGAGATTGAGTGACATCACCTATAGCAGGACTCTCCTCCCACCTGGGCTCCTCCGGGGCCGCGCTCCCACCCCTCACCCCTCACTCTGCAGAATCGGGGAGGTGCTGCCCACGTTGGTTTCTGTCTGTCCACCTCCTCTCTTTCCTGTCCTCTGCCAGTTATGCCCCATTCTCCTGACCTGAGGCTGAAACCTTATAAAACCTTAGCTTTGGGGTCTTGGGGCATCAAGCATCCCTAAGGTGGCAGGAAGATGACATGAGATTAAGTGCCACGTCCACTGACCCTGTGCTGGGGGAGCCCAACGGGCCTGTGCGGGAGAGGCTGGGCACGCCCTGGGGGAGGGACAGATGGACAACCCCCCCACTTCCACTCTGGCGATGGTACAGTCACGGCCCGTGCTGGTGGGCACTGTCCTCCACTCAGGGTCTCTGGAGCATTCTGGTGACGGTCCTCTGTGGGGTGGCAGGAGGCCCGCGGTGGATGGTGCCTCCCTCACTGACTCCAGACAGGCTTCAGGATGGCTGAGTTTCACTCCTGGTGTCACCTGATCCTTCACTCCTCTCCACGCATGTCGTCCTGCGTGGTGTGGCTCAGGTCCACCCTCTTGCATGATGACCGGATGGCCAAGGGTCTAGAGGCTGAAAGCAGCACAGAAATGTGAGCTCTAGTTCTGCAGGTTGGGGACCTCGGGGACTGAAGTCACCATGTGGTGGGGGGGCTGCTCCTTCCAGAGGCTCCGGGCCTTGTCCAGCATCTAGAGGCCAGCTGAGGCCCAGCCTCCATCCTGAAAGCCAGTAGTCATACTCCACCTCTGCCTCCTCCACAAGGGCCTGTGATGGCACGGGGACCCACAGGGTGGCCGGGAGTGCAGCCTCCCCCCAAGATCCTCACCCACCCACAGGCCCCTTCACTACATTGGTCACATGCTCTCAGGCTCTGGGGATTCGGGACATGCCTGTTCCCAGGCCATTTTTCTGCCCCCTCCCCTGGGACAGGCAGAGGCTGTGGTCAGGCCTGAGCATGTCTGGACCCGGGTGTCGTCTCCATCTCTACCTCACCTCTGCCACACGTGTGAGGAGGGACACAGCACTTAGCCCTGCAGCCTGCCCACCAGGCCAGTCTTCTCCCGGGGCCAGGGTCCTGGCCTGCTCAGAGTCCGCCCTGCTCTGTTCTGTGGCCGTGGCTGGCCGTGGTGGCCCGTGGCTTCAGCAGGCAGCACTGCACGCTCTGCTCGGTGGCCAGTGGCAGGCGTGCTGGTCTTCGCCGCTGGGCTCTGCCCTCTGTGCTCCGTGAGCTTTTCCCTGAGTTCCCACGCGTCCTCTTGTGTAGCTCAGGGCATTGGAACGTGGTCAAGATATGAAGCCACACTGTGTTGCCGTTATCACAGAGAAAAGGGGTTGTGACCCTTGGCCAGGAGGTCTGGGAAGGTGACCCTGGAGGCTCTGGCCAAGGAGCCGCTGAGCTCTGTGCTGATTGGAGTGAAGGCCCCTGGGGATTTGCAGCCAGAGAGCAGCGAGGAGTCGGCAGGTGGAATTTACTAAGGGGACCCTGACCAGATAGCCGGGTTGGGGACCCTCCACACTGAGTGATGGGAGTCCCACTAGGGCCGGGTCAAGGGTTCCACACCAAGGTGGGGATGAGACTTGGTTGGGTCGGGAGAGGTTCTTGGTAAACCACCTAGCAGGACTCTTTGCTAAAACTGGGTCATGTGAACCAAGGTCAAGGTAGCAGAGAAGAGGGCTCAGGGGAGCCTGCCTCAAGTCGGCCACAGGCACATGATTAATCATAGAGCAGCCCGAGAACTGGCACTGATCGTCCCTGATTCGAATGCAGACACGTGCACCGCGCTCCTGAGGGTGGGCGGAGGTTCCCAGCCAGGTCCTGGGGGTCTGTCTCCTGCTCCTGGTGGCTCTGGTCCCAGCTCTTCATAATAAGGAAGCACTGTGAGTCACAAGAGAGGCCTTGACAGGGCAGCCACCGTGGGCAAGTGAGGGTCGGAAGAAGACGGTCTGGACGTCACCACAAGAGGTTCCAGAGGCAGCGAGGCCCCTGCTGCTGGCCATCTGTGGGTGCAGGCGTCCAGGCAGAGCTGGCAAGGCCCCGAGCAGTGGCCACCCTGCATGCACTCATGCCTCCGTGGGCTTCTGAAGCACTCTGCCTGGGAAGAGGCGCTCGGGCAGCAGGGCTAACTAGCAGGGGGACAGCTCCCCCACACTGCAGAGCCTCGAGGAAAGCAGCTCCACCCTGGGCCTCAGACGGAAAGGCAACCACGGACTCCAGATGGGCAGAAACCAGGATGTCCACTTCCCCTGTGGGGCCCTGGGCTTGCGGCCCCCAGGACAGCCTCAGGGTCAGAGGCTGAGGCCACTGTGCTCTTCATTAAGCCAGCAGGGGGTGCAGTCCAGGAGTGGGTTTGTCACGGGTTGGCTCAAGGGAGGCAAGGACAGTGACCTAACCAGAGGCTCGCCCTGAAGAACTCAGGAGCTTGGCCAGCAGCCTCCTGGCAGAAGGGAGGACAGAGCAGTGTCCTGGAGAACCCCTGGATCCAGGAAGTGCCCTGTCCACCAGAGGCCAGCCCACACCCCTCCACCTGCCCATGGTCTCTGGCCCTGAGCCCTGAGTCTGGTTAGAGCCACACGCCAGCCGTGAAGAACCACTGATGTATTTTAAAAACACAGATGAAGAGCTGGGCTGGGGCTCAGTGGTGGAGCACATCCCTCACACGCATGAGGCCCTGGGTTCCATCCCCAGCACCACATAAAAATAAGTAAATGAATAAAGATATCGTGTCCATCTACAACTAAAAAAGTTTTTAAAACTACAAATGAACTTAAATGAATAAGAAGCAATAAATAATTGATTCAGATACTTAATTTTTCTTTTTACGGGCCTTGTGTGGGCCAGACAGCTGCTCCACCTCTGAGCTGTGTCCCAGTCACTGTATTGGTCCCTAAGAAAGCTCAGTACACAAGTAAACAGACTGAGACCCATCTGGAGGGGGCCCTCTGGGCCAGGAGTGCAGCTTGTGCTCTGTTCTGACCCCCGAGCCTTCTCTCTGACCCCTGTCTAAGTCTTCCTGTGTCCTGCCACGCTGTTCAAGTCACTGAAACTCTGTCAGCTGTCCTTCCAGGACACGATCGTGAACGGCCATAAAACTCCACCTTGGAAGTGCAGGTGACCTTTCTGCTATGGTGGACACAAGAACCGAAGCTGCTGGTCCACTCAGCTGTGGACACAGGTGCTGTGTCCTGCAGGGGGAGCTCAGGCTTGGCTGACCGTGGGAGACTGGCTATCTGGAAACTGGGGCAGTTGGCAGGAAGTGCAGGTGCCTGGGTTTGTTCACCATCAAGGCAGATGCCAGGAGCTTCCGCAGACTTGCCCTCCGGGAAGACCCTGGGCCCAGGGCTCGCCAGGTCTGTCCAGGGCCCTAGTGTCTGGGAGAAGACTGCCCAGTGTGCATGGAGGGGGCCGGGCTGAGCAGCAGGTGCATGGAGACATGGAGGCTGCAGGGCCTGGTGGTCTGTGGTCCAACAGGTGAGGCTCATGGCAGGGTGGACGCCCCAACCCTGCTGCGGCCACCATGTCAGCATGGGCCGTGCCCACAGTGCAGCCCTCCTGGGGTGCCTGTAGCTCCCTAAAGAGGCAGCTGTGGCCTGGCCCATCATTCCTGCTGCCTCGACTGGCCTGTCCAGTTTGTTCCCCTGCAGGCGGCTGCCTGACCACTCAGTATTTTGTAGAGATCCTGTCCCTGCTTGGCTTCAAGCCCACACGTGCTGTGCATCACAGTCACTCTTCTGCAAGGCCCTCTGTGATCCTGCCACCACTGACCTCCACACCCGCACTGAGGACGGTCCCCACAGGTCACTGCACGTGGGCCTTGGGATCCCCTCTCCGGCTCCCTAGATAGAGCCAAGAGGTTGGGGCACTGGGGCTCTGGGTGACAGGGATGCCACACACCCCTGTTCTCCTGCCAAGGCCCTCCCAGTCCTGGGCCGACCCCCAGGAGCCTGGCCCTGCCCCTGGGTCTGAACAGGCTGAGCTCCCAGCCACGCCCCTCTCTCTTGCGGCTCCACAGTGGCGTGAGGACAGGTCTGTTCTGCTCGGCACTGAGTCCCCGATGCCTCAGGATGCCTCCGTGTGTGCTCAAGTGGGACTGTGTCGCTGTGACAGACATTCCAGTGTGGGCACACAGGAGTCATGTCACCGCATGCCAGAAGCACGTGTGAACCCGTTGGACGCATGTAAACCCAGTATCTTGACATCAGCCATTAGCATGTCCCCCTGGAGAAGCCCCCAGCACGTGCTGTGAAGCCTCAGCTGGGCAGGGTGGACACAGCCCCTGGGAAGATGGGCAGGCTGTGCCGCCTCTTAGGGCCAGATTCCAGCCTCGAGGCGGGGATCCCCTGGACGGTGTGTGCTCTGTGTTAAGCGGGTTATTTCCATACCTGAGGTAATAGTAATAATTACAGGTTTTAGTACTGCTAATGCAGAAATAAGTAGTGTTTAGTTAGTTTTTCCAAGTACTAACAATTAGCTCCGTCTCTCACTGGTGTGAGACTTGTTTCACTTAGACATTAGCCAGGGTTTTAATCAACACATCCATACGTGGACCGTCTGTGTAATTATGTTCTTAAATGCCCGTGTTTATTTCCACCCAGGGCTGTCATTACACATGCCACTGAAGGGGGCAGCCTGTAGCGCCTAGTGGCCTGTGGTCACCAGCTCAAGTGGTCTGCAGTTGTCTGTGACTTCCCTGTGCAGGCTTTAGCCTTGGGAGGACCCCAGTCCCGCAGTGGGCTTTCCCAGGCCCCCGGATCCCCAGGAGCACAGGTGCTCCTGGCAGCCGGTCCTTCCCCTCTGTCTCCCCTGCCCCATGACCAGCCTCTGGGTGTAACAGGGCCCTGGGAACAGTGGACCCCCGGCCAGCCCCCTCCCTGCACAGGACACCTCCCAGGCATGGGCTTGGACTCACACCTGGGCCTGCCCCCAGGCCTCCTGACCAGAGAGCCCTGGGACCTCAGCCAGGGACCCCTCCTTGCAGGTAGACTGAGGCCGCCTGGCCAACCCTGCCCTGGGGAACCCCACCAGCCTCCCAGTTAAAGAATCCCCATGTATAAAAGTCTGCTCTTTTATTTTCCAGCGATCTCAGGATCTTAGAGCCTCCCAGGACTCTGTCCCTTAATCTTAAACACCATGACAAGGTGCTGTTCCTCCTGATTCTTCCTGGCTGTGAGAGGGTGATGGTGGGACGTCCAGTGCTGGTGTGCCCAGGGAAGGCCCAGCTCTGGGGGAGCCCTGTAGCTGTCCTGTACTGGGGACAGCCCAGGGGAGGGCCGAGCCCTGCAGGGAGGGGCTGGGTGTGGGAGCAGGGAGGCTGCCTGGGGGCGGAGCCTGGTTGGAGTGTGGCCCCCACCAGAGCAAAGAGCAGTGTGACTGGAGGGGTGGTGTCTGAGTCCACGTCACCTCCTCTTGACCATTAGAAGGGCACACCCCAGTCCCGGGACCGAGAAACCGCCACAGTCAGCAGTGTGCCTGCTCTGCCCGTCCACCCACACGTGGGCCCCCCCGCGCCCCAGCTGACCTGTGGGTGTTGTGAGTGCTGTCCTTGGAGACCCAGCCCTCAGCAGGTCTGCACGCTCACCTGCCCATTCTGTTAATGTCTGCCTTCTAAACGTCCAGACAGCATCATGGGAGACCTTGGTCCTCGGTGACGGATGTCTCGGTCATTTCTAGATTTTTCACATTATGAATACTGTGGTAATAGCATTCTTAATCTGCTTTGCGTTAGTCTATTGTTTCCTGAGGATGAATTCTTAAAAATGAAATTGTCAGGTCACAATGCATGGGCATTTATAATGCTTTTGGTAAACACTTCATATTGTTCTTTGGAAATAATTGATTGCAGAATCCCCACCATGAGTGTTTGAGAAAGGCCACTCAAATCGGGAGAGTCTGAAATTTAATGTTACCCAATTATAGTCTCAAGGATGATACTTGGGCCATTAATTCAGGGACTAATTTTTCATTGAAAAATGTTTTCATTTCCCATAATGCCAAAGAAATTTCAAGAATTTTAAATGAGTTTTAATTGTCAATTAGTTGTGTATTTACATTGTATGAGAAGCAGTGTGATGAGAAAACTGTCCAGAGGACGATTATTTGATCTTTTCTCCTTGCCTTTCTGTAATTTATTGCATTTTTGTTTTAATATGTGAGTGTGCCGATCCCCTTCTGAGGGGTGAGTGTGCCCATCCCTTTCTGAGGTTCTTTTGTCATCGGTGGCATTTTCTATAAACGTCACAGAAGCAGCTGAGTGGCATTGCTAGCTGCATCTCAGGGTACAGGACGCGCATTCTGCACAGAGCGTGATCGAGAGGCACTTGGCGTAGACTGGCTGGTGAATCCGCTGGGGACTCCCACACACGTCCCCAGGGCAAGGCTACCGCCTGCAGGAGCCTAGCAAGCGGCATACACTAGAGCAGGGTCAGATAAGACTGGACCTGATGCCCACAGGGCAGTCCACCCAGTCCACCCAGCAAGGCCTCTGCCGCCGGCCTGGGGAGCAGGGGACTTCCACATTTATTCCTCATGTCCAAGTTTTGTTCTTAACAAGAATGTCACGCTTGTGATCACGTCAAGGCAGGGCGTGAGTGGAAGGTGCTGATTCATGCGTGCCTCCGTGTGCAGGTTTGTACATGCGTGTGCTAGCACAGGAAGGGCTGGGACAAATGTGAAGTGTATCAGAAGCTGCTCCTGGGGGATCGGCCTGAACCATCCTGCCTTGCAGGTGTCTTTGCCTGAGTCCTGGTGGGAAGCAGGAGTTGCCTCTCTCACAGAACAACCTGTGCGCATGCGCCGTCTCTGCACATCCACACACCCCCGATCTCCGCCTCCGGAGAGTCAAGTGGCCAGTGGGTCTTCAGATATGATTGTTGTCTCATGGGACCCTGCATCCTTGACCCCCCGAGGTGAGAACCTGCTGGCTGGCCACAGCAGGAGTGGAGAAGGCCGTGCCCTGGGCAGGCCCAAGCACGGAGTTCCTGTCACCAGGGGGTCTACCTGCCCCATCCTCCGCCCACTCTGCAGGCAGGTCTGTTTGGTGGCTCATTCCCTCGTTGTCTCCTGGCTGTGCCCTGCTCTAGGCACTGGTTTGCAGCAGTGACGGCCAGCACAGGCCCCTGCCATCAGAGACCAGGTGGCCTGCTGCCTAGTGTGACCCTGAGCACCGTCACGCAAGGCAGAGCCAGGAGCATGGGCAACTGGCAGACGCAGTCGCCCTCCAGGGACACATTTTGCCCCAGAAAGACAGTTTGGGGAGTCACCCTGTTAGGAAAGTGCAGAGGGTCAAGAGTGGGGTCTTCAGAGCTGGGTGCAGTCCAGGTGGAGGGGACGCACCCTGAGCAGGGAGCATGGCCGTCGGAGCTCGGCTCATGGGGGGAGAGCAGGGGGACGTGGGTCTGGGGCGTGGGGTGGCAGCACTGTATGGAGTGGGCCACCTGCACCTGGTGAGTGCTGCGGCAGGGCTGGGACGTGGAGCTGGGGCTTCTGGGGTGGTGAGGGGAGACGGAGGAGAAAGCAGCGGCTCCTTCCCCGCGGGCGGCCTGGCGCGCAGGCTTCTCCAGCCTTGGTCACAGAGCGCTCCCGGGGCTGCACGCTCCTCTGACCCATGGCTCTTCCCCGACCCTGACGGGCTTGCCTCCCGACTCTGCATGGGAGTGACCTCAGAAAGTCTCTCCTCCCAGGATCATGCCCTGGTCCATGGGAGCAGGCAAGGTCCAAGGACAGGTCCCTTCATCTGAGAACGTGGGCACAGCTGGCAGACAGCCATGTGGCCCCAGGAGAGCCTGACGACACTGTCCTCACTGAGAAAGGACAGCCCCGCCCAGGTCCTGGGCCGTCATGTCCCAGGGACACAGTGCAGCTGCTAGCTCCTGCTGGTCACCCTCCTAGGACGTGCCAGATCCACCCTCATCTGGTCTCATCTGGCTGAGCTCTCTGGGGGACAGTGTCCCAGCACCTGGAAGTGTTCCTGCTCCAGAGCAGACTAGCTATTGTCCTGCTGGGCCAGTGGTCAGCCCTCCGCCTGCCCAGGCCTGACCAACGGAGCCTCCGTGCTGTCCTCCCCAAGGCTCAGTCTTTTTCTGGATCCCATATCCTACCTGGGTGCGTTTGGCACAGGAGCACACACTGGGCGTGACAGAGCTCGGCCGTCCCCCTGCACGCGCTGTGGGAGCACACTCCAGGTGCCGTGTACGTGTCTGCAGTGGAGGGGCCACGGAGAGGAAACGAGGACCCCGTTTCCCAGGCAGCTTGGTCACGCCCTTCCCAACCTCTCTGCCCACTTCTGGACCCTTCCCAAGGCTCTGATGAGAAAGGTCCCAGCTTAGAGGCAGGGCCAGTGCTGCACAATGCACGGCTGCCCCCCGGGAAAGACAGCTCTGGAAAGAGCGCCAGGGCCTCGCTGTGCACTGCACAGACATGGACGCTCTGTGTTCCTGCAGGGACGTCCATCAGCTTGCAGAATCCTTACAGTGTCAGCCAGTGCTCACCCAGCAGTACGCGAGCACTAGTCGGGATTCGGGATAGGCCAAAATCAATAGTGTTAGATCCCAGTCCTGAAAGGCCTGATCCTTTAAGAGTCTACTGGCGTGCCTGGGGCTGCTTCCCAGCCTGGCTGGGGGGAGGCTCGGAGGGCGCGGAACACCCAAGGCGGTGAGGGGCCAGTGGCTGGAGGGGGAAGTTCCCACCCACTGAGACCCACTGCACTTTCCCTTACCCTGAGTCTGCTCCATCTTCCGGAACTCTCTATTACAGGGGATTCCAATGTGTTTGCCATCCTCTGGTCACCTCCTCCTTCCTTGGGAAGGGTGCACTACCTTAGGGACCAGGGGACCTGCAAAGCCACAGTACCAGTTGTTCATTACTATACTGTGACACCAGAGGCTGGGTCGACATAGAGAAGAAAGGTTGTTAACCTCAACATGTCAAAGGCTTGAATCCAAGCAACAGAGCCAGGGTGCTGGTGAGGGCCACCTGGCAGCTCACTCCAGGGCAGGAGGGAACAGGATGAGATAGGAAGCCAGAACCAGGAGGGCCACTGGACCCCTTCCTGAAAGTCCCACACCTCTCAGCACCACCCCGTGGGGACCAGGGGTGAGGGGCAGGCCCCTGTGGTCAGCCAGGCCGGGCAGTCTGCCTTAGACAGCAGACATGGCTCAGGAGCAGCTCTGGACGGTCCTGCAGGTGCTCCCTGGGAAGGGCCAGTCCCCCTCCTTCGGCTCTCTCAGCCGCCCTCGCCCAAGCCCCTCCCTGCTCCAGGTTCACTACTGCATGCAGCTCAGGCACTGTCTGGCCACCAGGGAACCATTTCAACCTTTAGAGTTACATTTAAGAAAACACAAAACAAAAACTGGGCAATCAAATAACTCCAGCCACATCTTTCCCTCTAAGGATTCCACTAAGAACAGCCGTGTTTCTTCTTATGCCTCGGGGCCTTCATGTCACACTGAGCTGGGGGACCCGGCCCACTCTAGGTGGGGTGGGGGAGCTGCCAGGCAGGACCAGGGACTAGGACCCCTGCAAGCCTGCCCTGCACAAACCCAGAGCTGGGTGTCCAGAGGAGAGAGGGCAGAAGGGGCCGCGTTGCTGTGTGTGCCAGCCTGGATCCACAAGATGCTCCTTGGGCACCGCCTGGCCCCATGTCACCAGGGTGGGCTGGCATCATGGTGCACAACCACTGCTCAGTGTTTCAAAATGACCCGTTTCCCGGGGCTTGGGATGTGCTCGCTCCTCTCTGCACGTGGTCTGTGTTCAACGGATATTTAGGCATCAGCCCAGCACCTGGGGGAAGGCCAGCCACAGGTTAGGTCCCCTGCACTGCTCTCTCCCTTCCTGCCCCTTTCTCTTCCCTCCTCGTCCCTCTCTCCAGCCACCCCTTGCCCTGTGTCCGTCCCCATGAGTGTGGGTGCAGGCTGTGGCCTGTCCCTGTTGATTAATAGCCAGGACCTGGTGCTGACTCCCAGGCCAGGGGACTGACTGCTTGGATCCCAGAAATAATCCTATAAGATTCCTATTTTCCCAAACAGGAGATTGAGCTCCAAAAGGTCAAGTGATGCCTGCAAGGTCACAGGTGGTCACAGGGATTGCCCCATGACCTTCCTTTTGCTGAGCCTCCTTCCACAGCTGGGCAGCCCTGCAGGGCAGAGGCCACAGCCTCCTCTGTCTCCAAGCTGTCTGTCCCCCAACCTGAGCTCTGCTCCCTGTGGCTGGAGCAGGATGCCCGCGAGGCTTCTGTTCTGCCCTTATAAACCAACAGTGTTCAGTGGCTGTCATCAATCCACATCAGACACGTCAGACAGAAGCTGGCCATGCAGGCTGCAAAGCCACCAGGTCCCTTAATAATTAGGGATTGGGATGCCACTCGCCTGCTCCTCCGATGCTTTGCTTGCCCGCCCATCCCGCGTACCAAGTCTTAATCGTCCATCTGCTGGGTGCGGCGGGTTTGGCTCTTGGATCGCAGGCTGGTGTTTGTGGCAGAGGAGGAGCAGGTGCAGCCACCAGCCAGCCAGTCCCAGCAGGACGGTGGCAATCCACCCAGAAGTCACGGAATCTGTCCTCTCCAAGCAGACCGAGGCCCCTGGTGTCCCAGCACCCACCCCGGACCTGGACCAACAGCCTCACCCAGGCTTGTCTGTCTCTCAGAGCCGGCTTAAACTCGTCGTCAGTGTGGGCATTTGGAGCTCCTGCGAAGCTCTGCCCTCCCCACGGGGTCACTGGCAGGATGCGTCTGGTCTGCCTATAGCCTGGACTCACCTTAGCTGGTCTCAGGGTCCTGCAGGGTCCCGCAGGGCGAGCGCCCTGTCAAGCATGAGCAGGTTGGAACTCCTCTCCGCCAAGACCAGATTCATGAAGCCTGCAGCTTTTATAGACAGCTGACAGGAGGACATGGAAGGCCGGGTGCCCGGCTTATGCGCAGCCTGGAGGAGCTGACCTCCAGGTCCAGGGTGGACATTGCTGCTGGCTGAGGCGGACAGCATGGCTGATCCCAGGGTCTCCTGAAGGCTCTGGGACCTCCACACTCAGCAGAAGCTTGGCCACCAGATCCCTCCCAGCTGTCCACCCCAGCCCATCCCCTGTCTGGACTGCTGTCTTTGCTTGGAGCCCAGTGTTCATGGGACAGTGACCAGCCTGGACCCAGTGGCCGCACCTCTGTGGGTGCTGCGGTGTGGATGGGATTGCTGCCCAAGGGCTCGTGCATTGGACTTGGTTCCTAGAGTGGTGGTGCTGAGGCGGTGGACCTTCGAAGGTGGCCTGGTGGAGGTGACTGGGCGGTTGGGGTCCCACCCTCAGAGGAATCAAGGTAGCTCCTTGGGGCCCCCGTAGCTCCACGGAGCTGTCGTGGAGGAGTGAGCCCAGCCCCTCCCCCGGCTCTGGCTTCTGCCCTGCCGCGCGATCTCTGTCTCACACATGCTCCTGTCACAACGCCATCTGCCACCATGTGTGGCAGCCAAGTGCTAGCGCCACGCTGGTTGGACTTCCAGCTCCACAAACTTCTGTTCTCATGTCACCAGGTCTCTGTCTCCCATGTAGCAGCAAAAGACAGCCTAGCACCGTAGGCACCATGGGGGACCCATCTGTGTCCCTCCCACTGAGAGGCCCCCTGTGCGAGCCCGTGCAGTGGTCATGTGAGAGGTGACCATTGCAGGAAGCTGGCTGGACAGCACGGGGGCCTCTGGCTGGTCCCAGCCTCCTGCGATGTGCAGTTGTTTCACAGCAGAAACTTGGCCAAAGGGTGATTGGTTGGATCGCAGTGTGTCCCTGTCAGGAGGTCACTTCCTATTGGTCTCCTGGGCTGCTCTGCCTGCCCCGGGATGGACCCCCTTCATTTGTTTCTTGCTGCGGTCAGCCGCAGGCTCCTGGGAGCACAGGCGTGGAAGTGGCCACGGAGGGGACTCAAAGCAGGAGCGATGAGTCTTGAGTACCCTTGGAGGTTGGTCTTGGAAAATTGCTCTCTGGCAGGATCAGCCTTGTCCCCAAGGGCTCCGTGGGTCCCTGTGACCTGCCCAATCACTCGATGCTTTCCTTTGCGTGAACAGTGGCCGGCAGGATACCAGCCTCCTCCTGGAGCAAGCACCCTGTGGGGCCCTGGGCCGGTTCCCCGTGACTGTGCAGGGGCGTCTCCAAACTCCAGCCTCCAGGGATCAGCCTTCAAAGTCAGATCCCACTCACCAGCTGGACCTAGGGATCCGCACCGTGGGCTCTAGAAAGCCAGCCACAGGCAGGCAGAGGGGGTGACATGCCAGGCTCATCACTGAGGCCGGGCAGCTCTGAGACACAGCACTGAGCTGAGGACGGTGTCCGGCCTCTGCCTGGGACCCTGCCGGGAGCACTGTCTGGGCAGGGTCTGAGCATGGACTGAGCTCCGTGCCCAGGAGCCCAGGAAACCTCAGTTCCACTGAGACTCTGCCCCATCTCAAAATCAAAGCTGGATTTCAGGGCAGGGTGGGGGCAGAGACCTGAGTCCCCCCGGCCATGCTCAGCTGCGCTCCGTCCCCCTGGGGCCCATGGCAGGCTGTGCCCAGGACCTGTGGTCTTCTGCCTAAGTGGCTGCAAACCACTCGCCTCCCAGCCTTCCCACCTCCTGCCCCCAGCACAGGGCCCATGGACTTTCTGAAGAGCTGCTGCAAGGAACTCGGGGAGAGCAGAGGGCCAGCAGCCCAGGCCTCGCAGAGCGGTCAGGGTCAGGCAGGCGGCTGAGCTCAGCATGCTGGCCCCCAGGGAGGCCTGAGGTGCGTGGGCATGAGGACAGCATGGACACCTGCGCACAGGAGAGGCCTTGCATTCTAGTGCTCCCCAGTGTCCTGGCCATCTCAGGGACAGGGTCAGCTTGGGCTGGGTGCCTTTAACGCCTCCTTTCTCAGCAAGGGCCTCCTTGGGCACTGACCCTCAGCCAGAGACGATAATAACAGCCGTGATCATCATGGTGACAACAGCAGCCTGGCTCTCCCCCAGCCCCGCACTGTTCCATGCCCTTGGGGTGAGCCCGTTGATTCACACAGCCTGATGACAGGTCCTCCCAGTACCCATCTCAGACCATGCAAACAAGACCCAGAGAGCCAAAGTAACTTGTCCACAGTCACACAGCAGAAAAGCTCCAGAGAGAATTTCAGCCAGGCAGTCTAGCCCCACATTCCTGTCCACAGCCATCACGCCACCCTGCCCCGAGTGATGTCCTGCGGATGTAGAGACGCCCCTTACTGTCATGACACTTGACATAACAAAGAGGTGAAGAGTGATGGAAAGCTGTGTGTGCACATGTGTGTGTGCCTGTGTGCATGTGGATGTGTGCCTGTGTGCATGTGGATGTGTGCCTGTGTGCATGTGTGTCTGTGTTCATGTGTGTGTGCCTGTGTGTATATGTGTGTGCCTGTGTGCATATGTGTGTGTGCATGTGTGTGTGCCTTTGTGCCCATAGGTGTGTGCCTGTGTGCATGTGTGTATTTGTGTGCACGTGTGTTTGACTGTGTGCAGGCATATGTGTGCCTGTGTGCACGTGTGTGGGCTTGTGTGCACATGTGTGTGCCTGTGTGCATGTGTGTGTGCTTGTGTGCACATGTGTGTGCCTGTGTGCACGTGTGTGTGCCTGTGTGCACGTGTGTGTGCCTGCGTGTGTGGGCACAGGGTGTCTCAAACAGCATGGTGGA
The DNA here is from genome assembly GCF_048772815.1 of Callospermophilus lateralis. NCBI lineage: Eukaryota > Metazoa > Chordata > Mammalia > Rodentia > Sciuridae > Callospermophilus > Callospermophilus lateralis. Next base: position 196,581,698 of record NC_135307.1, read on the forward strand.
AGAGAGCTCCATGTCTGAGTAGCTGAGACACCTCTGATCTCCAGTCTCCTCTGTCCTTGGTATTTTGGGCAGAGGGGCCACAGGGACAGTGTGAAGGCCGGGCTTGCCCTGGTTCAGGGGGCCCACATTTAAGGCTGTGAGGGTCTGCAGGTAGCACAGCCTTGTGAGTCCAATTGCTCATCTCGGGCTCACGGCGCCTTCAGAAGACACCGTGACATAAACTCACAGTGGGTAATGGGGATGCCCACAGAGCAAATAGCACACTCCAATCACCCTGCTGCTCCGGGGAGAAGAGGAACCACATCTGTCTCCGAGTCGGTTCGACAAAGTGGGGCAGGGCTGGCAGTGCCTCAGGAAGTAGAGCCCTGCACGTGGCGCACAGCCGCCCACCAGCTGGCACCTGTTAAAAGATCCCATTTCCCACACTTGTCTTACATCTCAATAAAAACAATCAGGAACCCTCAAGAGAAGGGTCTGAGTTTCCTGGAGTTTGGGGTGGGGGGCGTGGCTGGCCTTGGGGGATGCGAATGTGGCCTTGGGTTCTAGCTCCTTCCGCAGCCCGGGATCTCCCACCAGTGCCCCAAGTCCACCAGGCTGCTGGCGGGAAGCACGGAAGACCAAACCAGACACAAATCCAAGAGGGGGCAAGACCACCGAGGGGCGAAGGCGCGAAGGCTGAGGCGGGGACACGTGTCAGGGTGGGCAGCTCGGTGTGCTGGGGGGTGTCCAGATAGGCTCCCGTGTGCACGTGGCAGTCAGGCTAGGAGAAGGGGTGTCAACCAGGAGCTTAGTGACAGTGGGGACAGCAGCTGACAGCTCATGGGCCAGTTCACCGGGAGCAGAAGAAGCAGCCCCAGGGCCTAGGACAGGGGACTCCATCGCCAGCTCTGTCCACAGACATGGCCTGTGTCCATCTGCACGCGCAGCCTGTAGTCTCCAGTCCAGTCTCCCAGAGCCGTGTCTAAAGGTGACAGTGAACAGTGAGCCACCTCTGGTCCTCCGTCCGGTTTAACCCCATGTGTCAGAACATGGTCTCAACACGCAATCGTGTGAAGCAGTGTCCGTGAGCAAATTTATACTCTGGGTTGGGCAAAGTCTTCGAGGTCCGTTAGGACCGGCCGTGTGCCAGTGCTTCCCAGCAGCACACCAGGTCCTGGAGCCTGATCCGCCCCTGCTTTCCTGAGTCCACTGTGGCTGACGAGCATGGGCTCAGGTGTGCCTGTGGCTGCCGCTGGAGCAGTCGATGGTTTGGGAAGCGGCCTCTCCTCCAGCCAGGCTGACGTGCTCCTGCCCTTCCCTGGAGCGCTGGCTTGGGTCTGCTCTGCTCTCACTGTGGACCTTGCCACGCCCACAGGGGGCTCCATTCTGGGGCAGAGGAAGGTTTTGGAAGGTCTGGGCTGGATGACATGCCGCAGTCTTGGGGGCAGGAGTCCTGCCGGCTGCTGGGTGGCCTGCTGTGCGGGGTGGGCAGCAAGTTTGGCAGCGCGTGCCCCCACTGTGGGGGAAGGGAACCGCCATGCTGTCAGGGGCTGGGGCTCTGGCCGGGCACAGCCACCTGCCCTCCAGCTGTGGGGTCCGAATGGTCCCGTCAAGCTTTCTGTGGAGTCCTGTTGCTCACCCCGGCCACGTTCTCTCCTACGGCCACGGCTCAGGGTCCAGGGCACCGCCATCCCACTGGCCAAGAAAACATGGAAGGCTCTTCTAGATTCCAAAAGTCCTGAGGTCCAACGCCAGCCCTGTCACCCAGGCCATGCCACACCCCCGAGGCAGCTGCTGAGGTGTGGGAATGTAGCCATACCCTCCCCTGTGAGCCAGGTGAGGCCACCCGCTGCCGTCTCAGTATCAGGTCCTCCTGCGGGGCCTCCAGGGCGCCCCCAGGTAGTCCAGCCCCGGGGTTTCTGGGTGGTGGTCCCAGTGCTCACTTCAGGGAGGCCTGCCTCAGCCGGGATTCTGGACGGTCCAGCAGGAATCCGGGGCCCCACCCCGCTGGGGGTCCTGTCGCTCCTTCTCACCCAGCGTCTTCAGAGGCTGGTGGAGAGGGAGGACCAGGGCCACCTGTTTTTCATGACCTGTCTGCTCCCAGGGACTCTGCACATGCCTCAAGGGACCACATTGAATGGAATTTAAGGCTAGAGGAGGAATCCGACCTCCTGCCCTCCGTGTCCACCACTCTCTGGAAGGGCAAAGGGTATGCTTGCCAGCTAGGAGGGCATGCTGTCAGTGAAGTGGCTTCTCTAGGACACATTCAATCAGCACCGAGTTCATTAAGGAGCCATGCAATGGCGTCACCAAAGGGAGAGCAAGGGCCTCTGACAACTTGGATCCTGCTCAGGAGGGGACCACATCAGCCTCGTAGCCTGACAGCTTTCCCCCTTTCAGCCATGCACAAATTTGAGGCACAATTTGATATGCGTTGACTGCAGACTGTGTACAGTGCTTCAGAGCTGAGAAGATTTTAGCAGGGCTTGCTATGAATTTTCTCCTTTGCAAATTCAATAAAATACTCTGAGTTGTTAAGATTTACTGACATGCATAAAAATGAGTCTTAAATCACCCAAAAGGTAACTAGAAATGCATCATACAGCTCCCAGAACTCGAGAGCTACGTGTGCATTTAAGGAGTCCTTGGGCAGGGAGAGGTGGCTTCGAGTGGCATAGCAGTCAGCCAGCTGCTGACCACCCTCAGCTTCCTGGCCCAGGAGAGAAGCAGAAGTGTGTTGGGATGTTTGGGTTTTGAGGGTGTATGTGGTAGGTGCTGGAGCAAACCGAGTGGAGGATAATGAGATATTGAAGCCCGGGGCTGTGAACCTGTGTCAGGGGCCAGGAACCCCCGGTGATTCAGGCCATCAATGCCCAGTAGGTTTCAGTTACTGGCAGAGAACGAGTATCTCAGTAACTCTCATCAATATCTAATTACTACATACCTGTTTCTAGTCTGGATCCTGGCATCTGGAAAGTTTCCTGACTTTCAGTGGGTATAGGAAGTTGGGCAGTGGGTGGGTGGGTGGATGGATGCATGGAGATATGGAGAGATATGTATGTATGTATGTATGGATGGATGGATGGATGGATGGATAGATGGATATATAGATGGATTGATGGATGGATGAGAATATGGAGAGAGGCGTGGATGGATAGATGGATGGATATGTGGATGGATGAATGGATAGATAATGGATGGATATGTGGATGGATGGATGAATGGGGATATGGGGAGATATGGATGGATAGATGGATAGATGGATGGATATGTGAATGGATGGATAAATGCATGGATGGATGCATATGTGGATGGATTGATGGATGGATGGGGATATGGAGAAAGAGGAATGGATGACTAGATGGATGGATGGATGGATGGATGGGCATATATGGATGGACTGATGAATAGATGGGAATATGGAGAGAGGAATGGATGGTTAAATGGATGGATATGTGGATGGATGGATGGATATGTGGATGGATGGATGGATGAATGGATGGACATGTGGATGGATAGATGGATGGATGAAAAAATGGAATGAGGGAAAAGTAAATATAGATCATTAAACATTTATTAATGATAAAGCAGTAACTGGAGGTGTTGAGAGCCACAGCCGAGTTGGGATGGCGCCTAGCATTTTGCCAGTACTTTTGAGTTCTTGCGGAGTTCCCGTTGAGTTCCAGTTGAGCTCTCACGGGGATTCCTGGAGAGTTCGCGTTGGTTGGTGAAGTTCCGGTGGAGGGAGTTCCGGTTGGTGTGTGGTATGTCCCGGAGAAGGCCGCGTGGGTGGCGTCCGCGGGAGTTCGGAAATAAAGTTTGTTCCTGCTTGAGTGGCTCGTGATTTGTGCCCAGCCAGACTGCGGCATGGAAGAAACATGGATTTTGCCCCAAACCACCCCTCAAGGAATGAAAATGCCATGCTAGACTGTGAAGTAGATGTGAAGTGGCCATGTCACTCAGGCTGCCAGTGGAACTTGTGTCACTTGACTCTGACGCCGTGTTTTCTCCCTGGAATGTGTTTGTCTGGATTTATGCACTGTGACTGTGCCGAGCGTGCGTAAGCACACACAGCCATGTTTCACACCCAGATGCCACAGGGCATATGCATGTATGGAGCGACATCAGTAAGGCAGAGGGGAGGAAGCCCTAAGACGTAGTGACCACCTTGGGGTCAGCCTCTGTCTCACTAGGAAAGAGTCCAGTAGGAACCTACCCTGCACTGCCTCCTGACCTGGCTCTCTCAGAGCCATCCCATACAGGCAGAGTGGCTCTCAAGACAGGATATATACCAAAAAATAGATTTCAGCCACACGGATGACTTTGGGAACCCAGTGCTCTGTGCAAGAAGCTGGTCACAAAAGAGCACACATGGGAGAATCCCCCTGGTGTGAAATACCCAGCGTAGGCGAACCTCAGAGGCAGAAAGACAGGCATCAGCGGTGACCAGGCAGGGCGGGGGCAGTGATGCGTGGGAGGACGCGCTTCCTTGTGGTGCCCGGGAAGGCGCGGAGTTAGGTCATGGTAAGAGCTGCTTACTGAGAAGCTGTGGACACGACCCTCAGTAAACCAAAGGCCACTGAGCCGTGCCTGCTGCAGGTGGACGTTATGGTGTTCACTGTACTCAGTGAAGTTGTCACACACATTTATTATCTGAAGGTTCAGGAGAAGTTTAGAACCCCCCACCACGGAGGGGTGGTCGGCAGCAGGCTGCGACAGGCCACATAACTGAGTCTGCTGGGTGAGCCAGGCCTGGCAGGTGGGGGTGCAGCTGGCCACAGTAGGAGCACCCCACTGCATCAGCAAGCCAGGGAGCTGTGGTGCCAACGTGCTGATAGAGCTCAAGGCACCGGGGCAGATGAGGCTACCCAAGAAGACCCGGAAAGAGGGTGGGTTAGGGCCTGACCCCCAGGGATTTGCAGCTCCAGGACAAAACTCTAGGATCCCAGCTGCAGAGCATGTGGCCGGGCCCTGACTTCCTGTGGATAGGAGAGAGAAGCTGGTGCAGGAGCCCGTGTTCTCCCCAGCCGGCCTCAGAGTGACCCTCAGGAAAGCCTGCTGGTGGGTAGAGTGGTCCCCGTTAGCCCCATCTCCCTCCCCGTGAGTTGCAACAGGCTGCTCTTTCACTGCCCACTGGTTCTGGTCCTTTCCATCAGGGTCCTGATCTCTTCACACTGACCACCTTGCTTCTGGGGAAACACTCAGCCTTGGTCAGCTCCTCTCCACCACGTAGGCAGAGAGAGACTCCTGACTCAGGCCTCAACCTCGGACTGCCACAGGACTCCCGTCCTCAGAGAGTGGCCCTGGTCCCATGTGCACCCGGCCTGCCTCCCGAAGCCTTTAGTGCACCTCTGACGTAAGCCATCCTATTAATCATGAGTGGGACAGACTACCCTGGGGCCCTGCAGTCAGTGCCCATGTGCCATTTGACATTCCAGATGGCCTCGTCCTCCCACCTCCTCTCCCTCCCCATCAGAGGAAGTTCTGCAGAGGTGGATCCTCGTCCCAGTGAACAGAGACCACTGGCGTCTGTGCGATGATTCCACACACTTCTCTGCCAAGAGAATCGGGGCCTTGCCAGCTTCTCCTAAAAGAATCAGGATTTCTGTGAAACTCCTGGAGTTCTACAAACTGCCATGAATATGATGACAGCTGGTGTCCTGGCAGAGCCAGCTCCTCCGCTAGGTTGGAGCCTGTCCCACATGCTTGGCCAAGGAGGCCTGTGACCAGTGACAGAGGCCTAGAGAGAAGCAGAGGTCCCTGAGTGTGTGTGTGCAAGTGTATGTGTGTTTGTGTCTGTGTGTACATGCACATGTGCATGTGTGTGGATATGTGGATGTGTGTGTGCATGTACATGTGTGTGCATGTGTGTATGTGTGTGCATGTATGTGTACATGTGAATGTGTGCATATGTACACATGTGTATGTGTGTGTGAATGTGTACATATGTACACATGTGTATGTGTGTGTATGTGTACATGTGAGTGCGTGTGTATGCATGTGTGTGCATGTGAATATGTGCGAGTGTGTGTGCATGCAGGAGACCCATGTGCACCGACAGAGGGCAGTTGACTTACTGCTGCACCCCTGAGTCAGGCGGAGCCCCCTCTCAAGCCCACAGTGGCTCCTCGGCCTCCGTCGTCCTGCCAACCCTGGGGTTCAGTTTGGGCAGTGTGTCACTGACAGCCACTGCTGGGAAAAGGCAGATGAACCAGCGTCCCCCAGCCTGCCCAGGCTGGTCCCATCCAATCGCACTGGCCATGTTGAAGAGCTGCGTCCAGCACTCCAGCAGGCCCAGCAGTGCCTCTCCCCAGTGCTTCCTCCCTTCAGATTCCCAGCACCAGCCTCATCCACTGGACAGAACTGGACAGTGTCTTTTTCTCCCCTTTTTCCCTGTTGAATGATTTGTAAGAACAGTTTCCTCCACAGTCCGGAGTCTCCCCTGCAGAGCTTATCCTGGGAGGCCCCTGGTGCCGGGAGCAAGGAAGGCAGCAAATGCAGGTGGGAGTCCCCAGGCCCACAGCCAGCGGTGGGCACTTGTGACTCAGCAGAGTTTACTCCGTGGTTCTGTCTCAATTCCACAAACCAGCCAGGGGGGTATTTTTAGGCGCAGTTTTAAGTACAAAGAAGAACTGTTTAAAAATAGATCTGACAATGTAAAGTAGGCCAGGGCTTCCTCTCCGGCAAACAAATGCACTTCAGATTTTTTAAATTCCCAAGTAAATGATTTGGAAATTCTTTCCTTCTTAAAGTCTAATCACAGGGAATTCTTGACAGGTAGTATTTATCGCAGGAGCCCCTGCTAGTCTGTGGGCACTCAGTGAGGCAAAAACTTAAAGAAAAATAGAAATGTGAACTAGAGTTGTACTGTGTCCAGAGCCCACCCGAGCCCACCTTACCATGGGCAGTTCCGGGTCGGGTTAGGGCAGTTTAACCCCCGATTCCTTTCAGAGCAGGAATTCAAGTCACAGCATTAAAAACTGCAAGATTACCTGGCACTTTCTTGTGGTTATAGCTGCCCCTCGGCCTCCATGAGGGGGGGTCCAGGAGCCCCACAGACACCGAAATCTGTGACATTCCAGTCCCTGGTGTCAAATGGCACAGAAACGACCACACCCTCCCTGTCCCTTAAATCCAATCCCAAGCATACCCATGCAGATAGTTATTATGCTGGGCTGTGTGGGAATAATGACAAGAAAAGTCTGTGTGTCTTCAGTACAGAGCGACCGTTTTAAACGATTTCAAAGCTGCTGAGGCGATTCCCCCCATGGGACCTGCGGGCACAGAGGACCAGCTGCCTCCTGCAGAGCGTGGGCAGGGCCTCGGGCCTTGGCTGGCCAGCGGCTGCTGCAGCTAAGCTGGAATGTCAGGCCCCGAACCAGGGGTTGACAGTGTGACAGCAGGCTTACACAATCGCTTACCCTTCCACCCCACCTGGTAAGCAGCTGTGCAGAGATCCTCAAAGCAAGGTGACCCCCCCTGCTCAGTTCTCCCTCCCTCCTCACCCACCCCAGACCCACCACCAGGGCTGGCATGGACTCGTTCTGGGGGGCGCGGTGGTTGCTGGGACACTTGGGGGTGGCATCAATCCGCTAAGGCCCTGGCTCGTCATGCGCCACTCTCACCCGCTCCGTCCCCGCGCACCATGGGCAGGCGTGAGGGAACCAGCACTGGCCATGACTCTGCACCAGCACATCCACACACGGCCAGGCTGTCTGCCCCTGCACACCACCACCTGAGCTCCCGCCACGTGCCCAGACCTGGCATCACCTGCCAAGTGCTCCCAGGACCAATATCCTCCTGTCTGTGTCGTCCGACTGCTTTTCTGAAGACGAGAGCAGTGGATGTGATGCAGAAAAACTCAGACGCAGGGGTGCCTGTCACAGTGGGGACATGTCCCCATGAGCTCAGACACTGGGAACCCCCACCCAGTGGGTGTGCAGTGCAGGGTGGAAAGCCATGCACACAACGGGCCGCGTTCTTCCAAAGTCAAAGCCATCTGCTTGTCAACGCAGTTTCCCTCCTAGCGTGTCTGGGAGGATGCCGGGTTCCATGGAAGTTGGATGTCTCCTGTTTGTGGGGGCTGCTACTGACACCCAGCTTTATCAGGGTGCTAGAGGTTGGGACGAGTGTTGTCAATTTGGTTGGATATACGTGAGTGTTGGGTGGTGTCTGCAGTGAGGGGACCCAGGTGGCTGACTCCTGGTGGCTGCCAGGAGGGAGGTGTCCGTGAGCAGGTGTGCCAGGTGCTCAGGGCAGTCCAAGCCCAGTTCCCGAGGGATGCGAGTGAGGTCAGGGTGGCTGGAGCTGAGGTCAGCAGGAGAGGCCGAGGGCTGGGGAGGACTGTGCACCCACCTGGCCGTGCGTGCCGCCTGCTGACACGCCCTGTGTGTCTCCTGAGGACTTTGTGTACAGGTCCCATCATTCCCAGCCTGCCCTGAACTCCAGGCTTTGGCAGGTCCCCTGGATCAGGACACAGCACAGGAAGTCTCTCTGGGCACTGGGCCCCCAGACCATAGGAAGACCACCTGTCCCCACGAGGGTCCAGCCCCCGTGAGGGAAGCCTGAGGCTCATACTGCTGGGTTGGCACAAAGGCACATGCGCCTGGAGAGCCAAGAAGAGGTGGCTGCAGCTTTTCAGGGTCTGTGAGACCTTAGGAAACAGCTGGGTCCAACCAGAGATGGCTGCGGAGTGACCAGGGATGGGGGCACACCCCAGGCTCTGCAGGGCCCAGGGGCCTGGGCCTTGCAGGTGGCCCAGATGTCCTGCCCTTGGTGAGATAAGGACTTAGAGCACCAGACCTTTCCCTGCTGAGTCCACCTGAGAGCTCCAGGAGTGGGACGTGACCCAACCTGCCTTCCCAGCTCACCCCTACGCCGTGTCCCCCAAAGCTTCTTAACAAGCACCTTCAGCCCTGAGTGACCTGGAGCTCAGGCCTCGTGTGTGTGTGTGTGTGTGTGTATGCACAGGTGTTGAGGTTAGGTGTGCGTGTGTGCATCTGGGCACACCTGGAGGTGGAGACGAGGTATGTCTGTGTTGTGTGGAAATGAGATACAGATATTGGGTGTGTGGGTGTGTGTGCATGTGTGTGTGTTAAGCATCTGTGTGTATGCACAGGTGTAGATGTTAGGTGTTGTGGGTGTGTATGCATATGTGTACTGATAAAAATATCAGGTGTGTAAAATTCTTCACCTTGTCTTGGTGCAAAGAAATTTCTAGACACAGGTAAAATGAAGTCCAACGAGAGACAAGGTGTGTGTGTGTGTGTGTGTGTGTGTGTCAGTGTGTGTGTCAGTGTGTGTGGGTGTGTGTGTCAGTGTGTGTGGGTGTGTGTGTGTCAGTGTGTGTGGGTGTGTGTGTCAGTGTGTGTGTCAGTGTGTGTGGGTGTGTGTGTCAGTGTGTGTGTGTCAGTGTGTGTGTCAGTGTGTGTGGGTGTGTGGGTGTGTCAGCGTGTGTGTCAGTGTGTGTCGGTGTGTGTGTCAGTGTGTGTGTCAGTGTGTGTGTCTGTGTCAGTGTGTGTGTCAGTGTGTGTGTCAGTGTGTGTGTCAGTGTGTGTCAGTGTGTGTGGGTGTGTGTGTCAGTGTGTGTGTGTCAGTGTGTGTGTCAGTGTGTGTGTCAGTGTGTGTGGGTGTGTGGGTGTGTCAGCGTGTGTGTCAGTGTGTGTGGGTGTGTGTGTCAGTGTGTGTGTGTCAGCGTGTGTGTCAGTGTGTGCGTGTGTGTCAGTGTGTGTCAGTGTGTGTCAGTGTGTGTGTCAGTGTGTGTGTCAGTGTGTGTGTGTCGGTGTGTGTGTCAGTGTGTGTGTCAGTGTGTGTGTCATTATGTGTGTCAGTGTGTGTGTCAGTGTGTGTGTCAGTGTGTGTCGGTGTGTGTGTCAGTGTGTGTGGGTGTGGGTGTGTGTCAGTGTGTGTCAGTGTGTGTGTGTGTCGGTGTGTGTGTCAGTGTGTGTCAGTGTGTGTGGGTGTGTGTGTCAGTGTGTGTGTCAGTGTGTATGGGTGTGTATAACTTGCTTCTATATATGCTTTCATCAGGTCCTCAGGTTGAATCAAGGAATTTATTACAGGGAATTTTATTTAATTCCAGAGTCACCAAGACATTTTGTTTCCATCCTGGCATCTTCATAAATGGATCTGTTTTGAAAAGATAGACTGACCTGAGGCTGATCTACCTCCAGGCTTAAAGGAGAAAAATAAGATGAGACAAAGACTCGGCCTCCATCCAAGCCCGCGTGCCCGTGCCCTGTGGTGTGTGTCAGCCACGATTCCTCATAAGCATTTGTTGATTGGACAGGAAGTTTTCTCGGATCTGCGTCCGTGCCAGTGGGACGCCACGTGGGGCGGTGTGAGGGGCAGGGGCAAGTGGGTGACAACTTCACAGCATCGCGGAGCCCATCTGGCTCCCGGGGACTCAATCTGCAGCCACTTACACACATTTCTGTAGCCATTGATTAGAAAAATGGATTTAGATTCTATTTCAATGCCCTGTTTTCTACCAGCGTCCAGTGGGGTTTCGGCAAACACTAGATGGGAATTTGAAAACGCCCTCAGGGGTTTTGGTCAAAAGTGAGCACATTGTCCCGAAAGCCTCTGAGCTCCTGGTGTTGGCGGCTTTGTGACAAGAGAACTTCCAGTTATCAACTCAAATGGCCCATGAGGACTTCCAGCCTCAGCAGGGAGACAGGGAAGTGCTGCTTGGGTTTTGATGGGTGGCGTGCGCGTGTGAGACCTGCGCCAGTCCCCACCACGCCGACGGGCACTCCCCCCGCCCCGGGTAACTACCCAAGTGACTGGTCACATGCTGGACCTGCCAGAGAGCAAGAGGGGCCCCTGAGATGAAGAAGGTGGGAAGGGCCACCGGGCTGTCCCTGGTCCACTGCCCTGGGCATCCCTTCAAGCCATGTTCACCGACCTCCTACCACGACCCAGACCCGGCTGGAAACTCTGGCTGTTTCTGATGAAGCTGCTGGGCTCCTTGGAGCGAGGGGAATCCCCGGGGGGTCTCGATCAGACAGCTGTGTGTACATTTGTCAGGCAAAGGTGTCAGCCTCTCTGTCCCCTGCCACCAGGACCCCTGCCCCGTGGCAGCCCAGCCCCGCACATCACCTCTGGCCTCTTGTTCGCCCCCCTGCTTCCTGCAGCAGTGTCACCTCCTGGGTGACACTCTGTTCCGTCACATTCTTGCTCAGGATTTCAGCCTCCTAAACTGGAACCTGAGGGGGAAAGGCTTCGAGCCCGGCTGCTGGACCAGCATCAGCAAACAGGTACCCCAAACAGGACGGAGGTGCCTTCCCCACGACTGTGCTGTGACAGGCCTCGGGGCCGTGAGGGGACTCGCTGTCCTGAATAGCTCCAAGGCACCCTCCCCTGGAAACGCCCCTCAGCGCCTCAGGATCCACTTCTGCGAGCAGGACGGGGGCGGGCAGCTCCGCGCATTGGCTCGACGTTTTGGAAACGGGGTAACTGCTCCACTCTCTCCTGAGCAAGGAGCTCAGGGGCTGCGTCCACACTGCCCTCCTCCCTCGCCAAGTGTAATGCACAGAAGAAACTCCCCCTCATGAGGTCAAGGTGACAGACAAGGATGACCCCTGGCGGAGGACGAAGGGGGCCCGTGTCTACGTCGCCCCTGATGACATGTGAGCTGGGGTTTCAAACTGAAAAGGGCGCTGCTTTCCTGGACCCTGTGCTCCTGGGGCCCTAGGGTCCCCAGGATGATGGAGACACTTTCAGGAGGGCTGCACAGGGCACTGGGTCTCAGGGATCCCCAGCCAGGTGACAGCAGCATGTGGAGCCACCTGGAATTTTCATTCTCCTGCTTCCTAAGAGGACCAGCCGTCCCCTCCCCACACACGGGGCAGGGGGACTGGCCATGGTTCCCTCCTTGGCACACAGCTACCATGGTGCCTTTTCCACCTCACGGTGACACCGAGCAGAGAGTGCTGACAGAGCTGCAGGGAAATGTCACCGTTTCAGATCCATGTGCCACCGAAGAGCTGGAGCAGGCCTGACGTGCCTCGGGGGCTGACACAAATCCTTCACTCCCTCAGCTCCCGACGTGCGGCACGAGGCAGTGAGAGACACTTCTCTTACAGGTGCAGAAAACCTGGGTGGCGATTCTACTGCCCAGCTGCGTGCAGAGATCCAAGCAGCCGTGTATTCTGAGAACAGGATCTCAGTGCTCCCAGGCCTCGCCTCCCGGGTGGTGATGCTGCCGCAGAACTGATATCTGTGGGAGTGATGGGCGCTTGGTGCAGGAGGCCCAGGGTGACCAGGCAAGGAGAGGCAGCCATGGCTCAGAGATGCCGCCCTCCACAAGCAGGGCCCACCGTCCCCTGGAGAGGCTCACGGCCAGCTCAGTGCAGGGAGGCGCGTGAGAGCCCCGCTTCATTCTGCTTCACCTCCCACCCGTGCCCCTCCTGCACACGCCTGGCCACCAGGGACCCAGTGTGCTCAAGTGGCCCCACTATGCCTGAGTCGTCCTAGAGCTGAGTCACTGTGAGGCCGTTTGCCATCTGGGGCACCTTGCAAGCCCCCCTCGTGGTGCTCCCCAGAGACGATGGAGGCAGCCACAGAATAACCCAAGATCCAGGGCCAGTTAGGGGCCTGGCCAGGCTCAGCCTTGGGATGGTTTCCTTCAGGGGCCCCAGTGGACCCTCTGGACCTTCGGGCTCAGCCGCATGGGAGGTGAAAAATTCAGGGAGCCGCCAGGCCGCCAGGGAAGAGCTGCAGCTACAATAGTGACTTGGCTAGAAAGCCCACTTTCCTGAGTCTGTGCTGACCATGTTGAGTCCAGTCTGTGTCCTCTCTAGAGTCTCTGCTGGGTGGGGCCTGCAGGAGGGAGGAGGCAGTGCAGTTCCCCGTGGGTGCCCGCACCCGCCTCCCCTGCTCTGCCTCAGCCTCCAGCTCCCGACATCTGACCAGCCTGTCCCGGGCTCCTGCAGGCCCAGGGGGCTCCCGCAGGCCTTCCTGAGCCGCGCCAGGCCTTGCCCTCAGCATAGGACGGGTTTAAACAGGAAGGAGCGTGTGCCGTGCCTGAGCCCGCACCCCGACCCGTGCCCCTCCCGCACACGCCTGGCCACCAGGCAGGCCTGAAGACTGAGGGACAAATGCGCCCTCCCCATGAAGGTGGACGCCAGCACAGATGGACTCTGAGAGGCCTGCACGGTGCGAGGCAGGGGGCAAGGCCCGGTGCCCTCATGTCCCGCAGCCTTGGAAGACCCCAGCTCCCACGGGATGGGGCACCAGACAGCACTCCTGCTGGCCTCGGCGGAGAGCCTGCAAGAGCCACCAGAGCCCAGGGCACGGTGACGAGGGCCAGCACTGCGGGAGCACCGCCCTGCCGCAGGGCTCACTGCTCCTCCCGCCCCTCCCAGCCTGGCCACGGGCGTGGTCTGTGAGACGCTCGCTGAGGAGTGCGAGTTGGCGGGCAGCTGTACTGACCTTCTCTGTGTCCCTGAGTGTAACTGGCTGGACGCTGTCCCCGGCAAAGGTCACTGTGGCTGGATATGCATGTTGTGGGGGCAACTCTGGGCCTGACAGGGAGGGCTGGGAGGCAGGTGTGTGCCACAGTGCCCCGGGTCACGGAGAGCCCACGTCGCCACGTGGCCAGCTCCCACCAGGCTCGTGGAGGGTGAGCCTGACAGGGTCGGCCAACACCCGGAGCTGCAGGAGTGGGAGGCAGCTGTGCCCAGCACCGTGCTGACCTCGGTCAGGAACCCCAGATGCCAGCCCTGCCACGGTGCCCCGAGTTGTCAACTCAAGAAAGATCACGGTGGCCCCGTCAGACATGGCTGGGGGCCAGAGGCCACCACTCAACCTCCGCCGCTGCCCTTAGCCACTGCTTCTTGGAGGTCTGGGTGTCAGTAGGCATTAAAATGGGGACGGAGTGGAGACGAGTCAGAGGGAAGGAGACGGAGGACACAGGCTGGGTCGGTGGCCTGAAGCCCTCCCACCAAAGCCACCTTCCCATGGGAAGCATAGGAACCCTCGGGTCCCAAGCAGGCTGCGTGGCTCCGGCTGAACAAGCACAGGCCCAGGCTCAGCAGAGTAAGGATGGGGCTCCCATGGGCTCTGAGGTGGTCTCAACCCAGACCCCAGGATACAGCAACGAGGCACCGAGGCAACGAAGGGCATCGACTCACGCTGCCCGGTGCCTTCCAGATTAGAGGCAGAGCAGCGTGAGGTGCGGGGACACCTGTGTCACTCCTGGAGTGTGGCATGCACTTGAGGACGGCCTGGCCCTTTTGTGTTCAGGGCCCCCTGACTGTGTTGGGGCGAGCCAGAGCCCATTCTGTGGCTGAACAAACTGAGGCGGAGGCCGCCTGGACTCCAGGTGTGCAGCAGCCGAGACCCCGCCTGGGTCTTCCGATCCCCTCCTGTGCGTCGGGTTGAGCATGGACCTGTGGGAAGGGAGCCAGCAGTGAGCCAGGGGACAGGTCCCCGCCTGCCAGGGGACAGGGGGCAGAGGAGCACACGGGCGAGACCGCAGTAAAGCAGGAGAGAGGGGGGCCACAGGGGCAAGGGCCAGCAGAGACCCTGCGGCTGTGATGAGGGTGACCAGGACAGGCGGGGACAGGATCCAGCCGTTGGTCCAAGTGGAAAGGGCAGGGACCAGGACGGAAGCCAGAGCCCAGGTGCTGGGCGGCCTGGGCGGGTCTGCTTGCAGGGGTGAATGAGCCCTCTGCATGGCCCCTGGGGAGGCAAGGGCTCTCTGTCCGGCCTCCCCTGTCCTCGGGCCCTGTGCTGAGGTGCCATGACATGCTCGGGCCTGGCTGCCTCCTCCAGGAGGCCCAGGGGGCCTTCTCATGGGACCTCTGTGGCCCACTGGGCTCCTTGAGAACCACACGAAGATGGCAGAGTGGCTTGTGGTTACCCACCTGGTGACCCTGGCAGGGCCAGTGCGAGGACAGGGCAGGGGTGCAGAGGTGGTCCTCCGCCCGCAGCCAGGGGCACCAACATGGTGTGGTGCCTTTGTGTGCCAGTCCTGATGCTGTCACTCTGCACACGTGAAGGCTGGGCTCAGGCCACCCGAGTCTAAGCCAGGGGAACGCTGCCCATAGGATGCACTGCCGTGGCCATCTGCGTCTGTATCTTGGAATCACAGAATCACAAGCTCTGCAATGCTCTGCCGGTCCATTCTGGGCCACGCCGTCGGCAGAGAGGGCCCGGGGGTTTGTGTCTAGCTTCGCAGGTCGTTTCTCCCGACGTTGTGGTCAACCTGCTGCTCTGTGCGACTGAGGTTTGGAGCTCTTGATCTCTGCCACCTTCCTACAAAGTGGGACGTGGTGTGCCTGAGGGCCGGCTGCCGCAGCGGGGCGTCCCTGGGGACGGCGGGTGCAACGGGGGCTCCGACTTGCTCGGCCTGCCCATGGGCCACGTCTGTGCGCCATGATTGGTGTGACATTGTGGCGTGCGGCCAAGACCATGAGAGAGATGACCCCTCGTGCTGGATGTGCACCTTGCTGGGCGGGGGCTTATGGAACTACAGGGGCCATGGGACACTACAGACGCAGCAGGGTCCCTGGGACAAGCTGGGCAGGCGGCCTGGCCCTCCTCCCTGCCCTCATGCGTTGGAGTTCTGGCTTCATGCTGAGGGCTGCTGTCTGGGTGGGGACCCGAGGTCTCAGAAGTCCTGTCCTGGCGTGGGGCCCAGGCAGCAAGCACAACCCACGGGCAAAAGGGACGGGGGGGCCCTGGGTATTCGGGAGAAGGCGACCTGGCGTTCGATGTGTCAGAGGGTGGCGGTGGCTGCGGCCTCGACTTCCACAGAGGGGGTGCCTGTGGGGTGTAGGTGACCCTGCCCACACAGGTGACAGTGTTGAGCAGACGTCATCTGTCCAGCAACTGCCTGGTGGGGAGGGGGCTCATCCCCGAGCCGGGGGTCCCAGGGTGAGGACTAGCCGTGGGCAGCCGTGTCCACCAGGAGAGAGCTGGGGTGGCTGGTCTGGCCCTGGAGGGGCTGCTCTGGGGCCGGGGTCAGGAGGCTGCCCTCACGAGAGCGCGCCCCGTGCAGCCCCTCCGAGTCTCCTCCTTTTCTTGTAATTTTGAGACACTGGATTTGAGCCATATTTACTCAGAGCTGCTGTACCTTGTACATTTGGAAATATTAATTCTGACCTTTCAGAACTCCAAATTAAGCCTTCCCAACACAAAGGAAAGGCTGAAGAGCAGTGAGGGGGGGTACAGGGGCTGGGGGCTGCCGCTGGGGCCCAGGATCCCTCCCTGTCCTTGAGCAGGGAAGAGATGTCCCCTCGGGGAGAAGGCCAGTCGGGCTCGCTGCCTCCCGCCCCTCCCCAGGCTGAGGCTGGTGTGCTTCGGGTGCCACCCCTCTTGGCGTCCAGAGGAAGCGCAGCCTCTCTGGAGGCTGGCGGCTACATCCTGGTGGGTGGAGCATCAGGGCCCCTCTGGACAATCTTGAATTTTGAAGACAAGCTGGAAATATGGATTTTTAACATGTGAAGTTGCTGCTCTCTGATCTCCAGCCCTGGCAGAGCTTCCAGTCCTGGCAGGAGTGCCGTGGTGGCACTTGGTGGCTGCGGGAACTGCTGAGGATATTGAGTGGTATCCCTCGCCACTGCCCACTAGACACCATCAGCACAACCCCAGCTGCCTCCAAATCATGCCAATGTCCCCCAGTGCCAGCCAGGGTGTCAGAGGCTGCCCCAGACCCCAATGGACTGGTGCTCAGTCTCACGGCTGCGGCCCCTCATCTGGGTCACATCGCCACCCCTGCACACGTCCTGGGAGCTTCGGCCCAGTCACGCCGTCCTCTCCTTGGACACAGGCACACTGCGCAGGCCACGGTCCTCGACTCTTGGACCAGGCCACCATCAGGAATTTCAGGGGACCTGGAAAGCTGCACACCCCCAGCCAGGGCAGGTGGTGTGTGAGGCTCCCCAGGGCAGCCTCGCCTTGCTCTGCAGCGTAAGCCCATAGCCCGGAGTCTCCTCATTGCCATTTGGTTTACGTGTGTGGCAACCTCCTTGTTCTAGGGGCTCCAGCCGGCAGGGCTATGAGGACTGCAGGTGCTCAGGTCACAGTCCCAACAGCCGCTCTCCATCCTGAGGCCAGGGCGACTGAAGGCTGCTCAGAGAAGCAGCTGCCATGCCTTCTCCCACCACCACCAGGGGACCTCCCCGCGGAGACCCAGCCTCATGGGCTGAGCCCCGCGGGTCCAGATGGGGTGGATATAAAAGGCTGGGTATTGCCACATTGCCAGGGGCTCCCAGCCTGGCTGCCACCAGCAGGCTGCCCTCTCCGCCCACAGCAGCCCTGAGTCTGAAGCAGGGGGATTTTAAATGCACTGACGCCCGCAGAATAACCAAGAGGCTCCGTTTGCCAGGAGCCGGGCCCTGCTGCACAAGCTGTGCCAACAGTGAGAACCACATCACCAGTGACAAATCCACGCCCAGCCTGCCCACCCCCGTGTGAGGTGCAGGGTGCGAGCCTCTTGGAACTCCCACGCTGCTCTGTTCCCTTAAGGAGCCTGCGGATTTGCCCTGCCCAGCTGGGTTTGGGTCTGACGGTCCTGCTTACCACATGGGGAACCCCGGGGACTGAGCTGCTCCCTGTTCCCGTGTGACTGGGGCTTAACCCAAGTGACTAACACACAGCTGGCCAATGCTGCCTTTGGATTGGTGTTACTGGAGGGACATTGAGGGGGCCGAGAAAATCAAGAGGAGCCCGAGACCCCCAGCGGCCCCAGCCATCACCCCAAGGCCCTGATCACTGGCAGCAGACTGCAGTGGCCTTCTGTGGCAAGGGCTCAGGGGTCTGCATCTGGCCTCGCTGGCCCTGCCCCGGTCCCTCCACCTCTGCCCCCTCCCTCCACCTCTGCCCCCTCCCTCCACCTCTACCCCCTCCCTCCACCTCTGCCCCCTCCCTCCATTGCTCACTCAGGCAGCCACGTCCCCCAGGGCCAGGCACTGTGTGTGCAGAAACAGCTGAGAAGGCAGACCCCTGCCCTGGCCCTGCTTTACAGAAGATTCGGGGACCAAACCTGCAATTCTGAACACCCCAAGTTTGGCGAAATGGCCAACACCGTGGCACAGAACTCTGTGTTCTGTAGACGGCTCTACCCTGCCCCGGGGCTGTGCTTGTGTGGCGGTGTGCTGGGCCCTGGGTCAGTGACCTAATTCCTACACAGTGTCCCTGAAGTAGCCATGCGTCATGTGGGGGGTCTGCTCTCTGGAGACCCCAGGTGATTCACTGTGTCAGTGGCTGCTGTTTGGATTCAAAGGCTGGAGATAAACCTGGCCCTGTGTGGCGGGCTCTCCTCCTCCACGTCAGTGCGCTGGATGTCCCTAGGACCCGCCACCACCCAGCCCAGCCTCCCGCATGGCCCTCAGCAGCCCCCCTCAGAACCCGGCTCTGGCAGCCTCCTCTGTTGTTCTCCCTGAAACGTGGACAAAAAGCCAGACTAGATCTTGGTGTACGGAGAAGCCGGGAAGGTGCCCTCAGGCCCTGGGGTGAGTCGGGCTGACCGGTCCCCAGATACCACAGGGCCACGAGGTGGGGGATGGGGTCACCTGCCGCTGCCTTGTTGAGCAAGACCCTCCGCCCTCCGGGAGGCGGTGGACTCAGCCTCAGGACTCCCGTCCTCTGTGCTTACTGCCCTCTTGCCTGCTATGACTGTGGCAGGGCCACACTGATGGCCAGGGCCATTCTGCCTGCCAGGAGGTCAGCGCTGGTACCCACAGGGACCAACCTGGGGGACACAGGCAGGATGCCGCAGGCTGAGGAAGAGCAGGGAAGCGTGAGGGTGCGTGTGGGAGTCCCCGTTGGGTAGTGGGGCTCCTCCCGGGAGTGGAGGGGAGTGGGCTGCCTGGCCAGATCCCTCCTTTGCGTGGAAAGTGACCTCGTGCACTTACGAGTGGTCAAGTATCAAAAGTAACCCATCACCCCAAAGTTAGCACTTCTGGCCCCCCGTCCTGCGGCTTAGGACCTGGGGAGCGGCTTCGTGGGCTGCTCTGGCTCAGGTCAAGCTGACCGCCTGAAGGCTCGGCGGGGCTTAGAGATCCAACTGCTTCCAACCTGGCTGCTGGCAAAGGCTCCGGGTCCTTCCACGGGGCCCCGTCCACGGGCTGCTTGGGAATCCTCAAGCCATCCAGACACCACAGGTGGAAGGCCCAGTCTAGCAAGCCATCCGTGGTCATTTCTGTGGTCTTCCGGTGGACACAGTTGGCCCTGCTTGGTGAGGGGAGCGGCACCCTGTGCGTAGGAGGCAGAGCTGGGTGCCGTCTCAGGGCTGGCTGCCGGGAGCAGGGAGCTGGGTGTTGGCCAGGCTGGTCGGGGAAGACGGTGGGGGCTCCTCCTTTGTCCCACTCCTCTGAGGCTCCTACCCCTGCCCCCGTCCCTCTTCACCTCCTCCAGGAAGGCTTGCTGTGGGTGCTTCTCCAAACCATGCCAGGCCCCTGCTCACAGGCAGCTTGTCAGCGGTCATGACCATGGGCACAGAGGTTCAGGGAAGTGCTGGGGGATCTGCTGCAGGGCCCGGCCTGGGATCAGCTCCTGACAATTCACTGTTACCATATATTACAGAAGTGCCAGCATGGGACAGAGATTGGACATGAAAAGCAAAGGCTGGTCCCCAGCCAGATGGACAGAGCATGGGCTGGGGCCTGGCCAGGACCCCTACAGGGCCACCAGCTCCGTGGCTCCCACCCATGAGCATTACCCAATAGTGTCAGTCTCAGAGTCAGAGCCCCGCAAATGAGCAAGGAGACAGGCACAGCACCGGCACCAGAGGGTACAGCTGGCCACTTCCAGGGGCTTTACTGACCCCAGACCACCAGAAGTGCCATCCAAACGTCAGATTGGTCATGAGCCCAGGCCTCACGCATGCCAGGCAGGCGTCCCTCCTGAGCCACGCCCCATCCCTGGTCACTTCTTCACGGTGGTCTCTTTGGCCACTAAAAGGTTATCTGGGGAGCGTGCAGGTTCTTAAGGAAGAGCAGAGGACACCCACCACGGTGGCATCTGCTACTCCCGAGACCCCCTTGCCCTCCCAGAGCCCGAGGCTGTGGCGTGGACCGGAGGCAGGGGGTCCTGTCTCGTTCCTTTTTCTCTTTCCACACAGATGGCACGAGCTAATTATTCTCATTTGCGCAGCACCTTACACCTCCGTGGGCTTTTTCAGAAGGTTGGAAAACAGATGATCACGTCTGTTTTTGTAGCGTGTGAGAGTTTTTCATTAGCAGGATCGGGGGACCATCTGTGTATTGCAGTGAAAAGTGGCCCCCAGCAGCGAGTTGAGAACTTTGAGACAAAGGCTGAGCGGGATCTTTCTCACTGTCCAGTTCTCTTGCCTGGGAGCCTCAGGAGCAGAGCCCACAGCTACGGACTCACCCTGAGGGAAGGACAAGCCATGCCAGGAGGGTCTGCACCGCCCCCAGGATGGCCTCCTCTGTAACCTTGACTTGGTGGTTTTCCCCAGCCCAGAGTAATATAACCCAGAGAACTTTCCAGAACAATCAGTAGCCAAAGTCCCTCTGCTGCCTGCGGTTATGTGTCCTTCAACAAGTTAGCCACTCTCAGAGCCTGGTGTCCTAGTGAAGTCCCATCGGGGAGTGTTCAGGACGGACGGTTCCAGAGGGGGAACAGCGGTTGCTGGCCATGCACCGTCCCCTGCCTGCAGGCCCTGGACCTCACTCTGCATCAGGCACCCTCCCAGGAGCCCCATTGCTGAGCCAGGGTTGGTGCTTAAAGCCACACAAGGTGGCCAGCATGGACTCTGTCCACTCACCCCACAGTCCCTGTCCCAGGCCCTGGGCCACAGAAGGGTCTGCCTCCAGAAGGACTGTCAAGGTGTGGGGAGGAAGGGACAGGGTCCATGTGGAACAGGCAGTGGACAGAGGCCACCACTCCTGCTGTCCAGGCCACCTGGACCAGGTGCTCATTCATCCACAGACACCGCACAGCACCCTGTGTGCCCAGCCCTGTGCTGGGTGCCACAAGACGTGGCCACCTGGAAGGGGCCCAGCCTTGCAGCACCTGCCAGACAGTCACCAAAGGGCCACCAAAGGGGAGGATCAGACCTCTGCTGTGGCGGAAACGAACTGCCACCCAGTTAAGGGCTTAAATGGCATGAAACATGGCAGTCCTCAAGGCCGCACGACCCACAGGCCTCGGGCAGGGTGGGGCCTGGTCCCTCCGTTTCCTGCCTATTCCAGCTCCAGGGCCACCTGTGCTCCAGTGGCCTCCTCCACCCTCAGGGTTGGAGTACCCCAGTGCCCACCTCTCTGACTCTGACCTCTAGCTTCCCTCTTTTGAGGCCACCAGATAATCCAGGACGATCTCCCACTGGAAGATCCTTAACTTAATCCCACCTGCACAGGCCCTCTGTCTGTGAGGCGCAGCCTCTGGTTCTGAGATTACGGGCCTTATCTGGCCTCCACCCACAGATCCTGTCACGCTGCCACATGCCCAGCAGGAAAATAAAGCAGGTATGAGATAGAGGGCGAGGACAGAGTGGTCAGGGAAGGGGCCTGAGGGAGTGACGGCCCCCTGGGGGAAGGAAGAGCAGGTGCCTTGAGGGGAGAAGGTGCAAATGCCCTGGGGTGCTGACCGTGGGAGGGGGCATATGGACATGAGCCGCTGGGAGCCCCGCACAGGGCTGAGGAGCCATGGAGGACCAATATCAGGTGGCTGGACCCTCCAACCAGCATTGCAGGCTGCAGACAGTCACCAAAAGGCCAGTCAGCAAGGCAAGGCCGGTGCGGGGGTGGGAGGCCCTCACTGTGGACATAGGGCTGAGAGTTGGAGAGGCTCATGAGGCTGGGTGGCCTGAGAGGCCATCTCCTGTGGGCTAGGAGGGCCAAGTTCAGATCCTGGACCTGACTCAGGGTCATGGAGCCCTGCAGAGGCCTTGGGACCATGGGTAGTCAGACAAAGAGGGCCCAGCCATGCATACAGGAGGCCCTCAGAGGTGCCATGGTGGCTGCCCGGCAGGAGGGAGGGCAGTGACAATGGGAGGGCCTGGGCAAACAGGCGGTCTTGGTCCACAGGCAGCACTGGGCTGGATGGGGTGGACCAAAAGGGTAAGCAAAGAAGGGGCAGCCACTGGTGCGAAGCACCCCTGCCTCCTGCTGGGCTGCGGTCCAGGGCAGCCCCACCCTGGGCACCTGGACACCTGGGCAACCCGGGGAAGTGAACACTGCACATCCAGCTCCCTGAGACAGCCTGGGCTCCTGTCAGGGGGCAGGAAGTCACATGTAGCGTGAGCAGAAGCAGCAGCAGAAGCTTCTGGGACGCCCCATCTGCGGCTTGGCAAGTAAGGACAGAAGGTGCCGGAGGCCGGCTGAGGAGGCTGTGGGACAGAGCTGCTCTCTCCCTTGCAGCCACTCCCGCCTGTTTTCTCTTCCTGACGTCTTGGAGGAACCTAATCCCTCTCTGCCTGGGCAGATGTGCAAAGCATGCACAACAGAGCAGAAAGGACACTTGTGCAAGGCAGCGGCACATCCCAACCCAGTAGGCTGCCCGGCACCTGGCCCTGGGGCTGCCGGGCTGTAGGTGCGTGTGCTCTGCTGGGGGCCCTTCTGGGATGCTGAGCCTTGTCCTGTCTGTGGTATCCCCACCTGCCCCCAGGCCTCCTGCAGGGCAGGACTTTCTCCCAGAAGTCTTGGAAGTCCTGTCCAGGGCAGACTCCAAACTGTAGCCCCGCCTCTTAATAATGCCTGCAGCCACATATCTCCACCCCTGTGTGAGGACTGGCACCATGAGCCCCAGGAGGCTGTCCCCAAGGGCTTTGTTTGGTGATCTGTTTCTGCCTGGGTGATTTTTATTCATGCGCAGCTCAGAGAAAGATGCAGCTCACCTCTGGATTTCCGAGTGCAACGTGAGGACTTCTCCGTGTCATTTCTGGGTCTTCCGGGTACAGCCGCGGAGGCTGCGAGGCTTCTATTTCTTGATTTCAAACACAGAGATGCTTTTCCTCCAGAAAAGCATGAAATGTGCAAAAACATTAGTGATATTGCAAAACGGTTGCATGAAATAACTAGAAATATTTCACTAACTACATTAACCTTCGTTTGCTTCTCTTTCCACCCAACACAGAAATGCTTCCTCCCAGTTCTTATCTGGGTCCTCTGTGTACTTGCTACTTTAGATCACAAAGCTGCAGAGCTGCGCTGTGCTCACCTGTGGGGGGCAAGCCTCAGGGAGCTGGGGAAGGCCCTCGGGTCCTGTGCAAGCATCTGTTAACCTTGTCCCAAGGAAGCTCCCCTGTTCTTTCCTCCTGGGGAGTGGATGATCCCTGGGAGCTCCTGTTTCCCTTGTAGTCGTTCCTGAAGTCGAGATGCATTTGCAGCCCAGACTGTGGTGGGAAGCAGCTTGCTGCTGGGACGCAGAGGGGCAGCGGGCCCTTGCTGTGCCGGCTGTGCCACTCAGACGCGAAGCCAGCGCTGGGCCACCCGCTGACCGAGGAGCCAGTGTCTTGGTTCCTCCCAGTGCCTCGCATCTCTCAGCCACGGTGACAGTGGAGAGCAGCACAGAGGCTCTGGCTGTGTCACCAGCGTCCTCGGGGTGTGCAGGTGGCTTCCCTCCCAGCAGAGTGCTTTCACGGGAGCCGATTCATGGCCCCTCTCTTTAGAGAGGCTCCTCCTGCTGAGCAGCCAGGTCCAGAGCCGCCCCTGGGTGCCCTTACCTGACCCTGCTCTGGGAGGGATTCCGGGTCCTGGCTTCGGCCCAACAGGAGACGGGG
Source organism: Callospermophilus lateralis (assembly GCF_048772815.1). Classification (NCBI taxonomy): domain Eukaryota; kingdom Metazoa; phylum Chordata; class Mammalia; order Rodentia; family Sciuridae; genus Callospermophilus; species Callospermophilus lateralis. The sequence goes on from NC_135307.1 coordinate 196,605,369, forward strand.
CAGCAGTGAGGTGTCACCATCCAGGGGTCTTGGGTTCAGTGTCTCCGTTCAGCACAGAATTGCAGAAAGGCCACAGAGAGGGCGAGCAAGCAGCAAAAGTGACCGTAACGGACTCCTCCGGAGAGCAGGGGCCCGAGCGGAGTCTGGTGGGGAGTCGGCTGGTTCTTTTCATGGCTCCTGGAACCTCCTCCTTCCCTCCCGCCTCCCGTCCAGTGCCCCTCGCTGTGTGCCCACCCGCCGTCCCCACGTCAGCTTTAGTTTCTGTTGGGTCCCTGCTCAGGAGCAGGAGTGTGTGTCTGTCTGACCGGGTCCCCACTGTGTCCCCGAGCACTTTCATAAACCAGGAAGTGGACCTCTTGGAAGACCCCATGCTCCTTGACCTGGCCCTGCCCTGCCCTCTCACTGGCCGTCCTGCCCTGGCTGCCTCTGCCCTTGTACATCTCCCTCGAGATCTGCCAGGGAGCGGTGCAGGGGCGCCTTCCTGCCCTGCTCACTGCCTCGTCCCCTGTGTGACGGTGGCTTGCTCTTCTCCGCCGTGTGATGGTGTGGCCATCAGCAAACGCGCTCCTCCCTGGATCACCCACACGTGGCCTCCAAGTGCAGCACTGTGCTGGGGTGTCCCCGGCTTTGCTCGCCAAACGCCCTCCAGGTGAAGGCCGCCATTTCCATGTGAGAAGGAGCTGTGGCTTCAGTCTCCCTCACCACAGCGAGTCGGCAAACCTGCGGGGCTTCAGCCCATGCCTGGGGGCTTGAGGGCTGGTGCTGGTCAGACATGAAGTCCAGAGACACCCAGCTCCTGAGGCCACACGGCGCCAGCCCTTCCCAGATAGCATGCTTGCTGCTTGGCCTGGTCACACTCAGCGCAGAGCAGGTGTGGCCAGGAAGTAGGCCGGGTGCCTGGACGTCCTCCACACGCCTTCTCCTTCAGAGGCCGGGAGGGTGCAGTCTGAAGGCCACCTTTCTCTGAGAGCCTTTCCTTCCTAAAGAAAGCCCGGAGCCTTCTTCCACCGTCCTGGGCTGGGCCGCAGCAGGAGCCCAGAGTCACTGGGACAGATGGAGTTCTGGCTATCGGTGGGCTGTGCTGGTGGGAGGGTCAGGCAGGTGGCCCAGATGATGGGCTGCACGGTGGGCTGGCCAACCCCCTCAGGGAAGAGCCCACAGGATGGAGGACAGATGCCCGCGCCCTCCCTGTGCCTCCTGCCTTCCCGGTTCCCAGTGTCTGAATAACTGGGGAAACATCACCCCTGCTCCATTGACCTGTGAAGTCCCCTGTCCCCCAGGAGAGCACGCCGTGATATGATGCGTTCGGCTGGGCTTCCTCCCGTACCCTAACAGCGGTCCTTCATCCAGCTCCCCCGTGGAAACTGTGCAGGGTGATCACCCAGGAGAAGCGCCTCATTTGCATTATGCCCTGTGCACAGGGCTCCCTGGGGCAGGTGTGGGCTTCATCTCTGGAGAGCAGCTTGGAGGACTCTTGGAATGGGCAAGGACCACAAAAGGCACGCGGCAGTCGCCACCAGGCTGACTCCCTCGGCCAGCCACAAATCAGTCACTCGGGTGGAGCTCAGAGGCACGCCCATGTGCCCTGCCCTGGTGTGGAGGCCTGGACACCGGCCGTCTGGACGCAGGGAAGCAGGGCAGGTGGCCTGTGTGCAGGGGCTCTCCCATCTGTGGAGGAAAGGGGTGGCAACATCGCCCAGGGCAGCAATCACAGGACCCCCACCCTGGCAGTCGGGGAGCCACCGGCTGAGCACTTGCTGCCGCTCATGTCGTAGTGACGTGTCCTGACACAGAGCCCACACGGCCTGGTTCTACCTCCTCCCTCCCTGGAAGCCAGGGGTGGCTTCGGCAGTGACATGGGAGAGGAGCGAGGTGTGGCCCCTCGGGGCCTCAGGAGCTGGGTGCGCTGCCCTGGACCCCACGCCGACACCACTGCTCAGCTGTCACAGGAGCAGAGGGCGCCCCTCCACCCCATGCCAGGCGTGTGACTAGAACTCAAGCCCTGGCGTTTCAGGTGACAAGCCTCGTGGCAACTGAGCCCAGCCCTGTCGGCAGGCTGCCCCGAGCTGCAGTTGCTTCCGGCGACGTCACAAGTCCCGTGGATGAAGCAGAGCTGTGGTGTTCTTCCCACGTCGGGTGGACTTCGCTTCCCTCACTGACCTCTGCTTCCCCAGGGACCAGACGTCCACGGAGGCCTTAGCTCCCACTCCTGGGAAGGAGCAGCCCCACCTCTGCTCCACCTCCCCAAGACTCCCCTGGGCCTGGCAGACCGTGCTCAGGTGGGGTGGCCTCTGGGCCGTGGGGGTCGGTCCTGCTCTCCCCTTGGTCCCTGCCCAGCTCCCCTTCCAAGAAGCCCCCCCCCCCCAGGCAGCAGCTGGGGCCACTTTAGACGATTCACATGCCTTCCTGTCAGCTTCTGTTCCCTGGGTACCCAGAGCCTTCTGAGAGCCGGGTCGCTCTGCTCAAGGTGGGGTCCGCCTGGAGCCGCTAAGGAACAAACATGCAGGGCCTGGTGCCCACCAGACGCTCCCTCTCCAGGCCCACAGACACCCTGAGAGTCTGCCCATCTCAAGACCCCCAGCATCCCAAAGCCACAGGAGTGTGGGACGAGGCCTGAGCAGAGGCCCGGGAGAGGCTGCTGTGAGCTACGGGAGGAGACGTGTTTGCATTCCTTATTTACTTCAGAAAAATGGCTGGCAGCCGACCTGCACATGTTTGCGGAGGGAGCCAGGCTGGTAAAGTTCAGGCTCTTGTTTGGATTCGGCCCCAGAAACCTGAAGCTGAAGATGAGCCAGATGCATGGGCTGCCGGCTGCCGGCGCCCTGCACACCCACAGAGGGGAGTCCCGGGGCCCTGCACCCACGGAGGGGGGTCCAGGGGGCTGCACCCCAGGCTCTGCTCTTCCACTGCTCTAAGCAGTCGTCCCGCCCGCCCAGGCCCTTGCCTGTCCCCAACCCAGAGTGACATCTGTGAGCCCTCACTTCTGGGGCAGCTGAGGGCTGAAGCAGTGGCTAGGGGGTAGCAAAGGTCAGGACTTGTCTCCTGTGAGATCCCAGCACAGGCCCCTCACTCAGAACCCTGGGGGCTCTGGACAGTGTGCACTGAGATTGGCAGAGACTCGGACTCCAGCCCTCTCCTGGGAAGGTCAAGCCCTGCCCGTTCCCAGCCCCAAGTTAGCTTCCAAGTTCAAGGCCTTCCCAAGAGAGTCATGCCAAGGCTGAGGGCACCTGAGGGGACACAGGCACAGGCCCCCACCCGGGCCGCCCCTGGGTGTGGAGGAGTCTGCTTCTTAGCTCTCCCCTCTAAGTTTTCCTCCTGGTGGTAGGTGGGCCGTCAGGGGCAAAGACACATTTTTTATTTATGTGTATGGTTTTAACTCAAAAGGACAGAGGGTGAAGAAAGCCGTCCTGAGGGGTGTGGGTCGTGAAACCTCCTGTTCACGCAGTTTTCACCCGTCCTCACTGTCCCACCAGCTCAGGAGCAGCCGTACCAGGTTCTGCCGTCCACGTGCAGACACCAGCCTAGGACTGGCCCTGCCAAGCTGCGTGGCAGGCTGGGGCCAGAAGGCCCTGGGGCCCCTCTGCCAGAGCGCCTTCCCCTCCGGCCGGGCACTCCCTGGGTCACAGCTCCACATGGGCACAGGGGACCCACCGCCAGCCTCCCCTCTCCTTTCCTGCCAAGAGCCGCTTTGTGACAGCTTGGAGCGGAAGAGACCATGACCCCCCATGGAGCGAAGAGACCGCGACCCCCCCACACCCCCAGCCTGAAGGGACAAGCCAGAGCAGGAGCAAAGCAGAGACGGGAGGCGACCCAGCCTGCACTCCTGCTAAAATGGAGCAGGAGCCCACCAGGGCGGGAGCCACCGGAGGCCCTTCCCTGCCGCAGTGGGCGGGGCCTCTCAGGAGCGAGCTCCACCTGAGCCTTAATTGCAAATGATTTCATTAGCAGTCCTGATGTGCAAGTCGCTAATGAGAGAGAGAGGCTGGCAGCTCTAAAAATAGCCCGCTCCCCGGGTCCTGTTTCTTGTGTTTTAAAGACACATCCGGCTGGCTCCTCGGAGCCCTGCTGCCAGCTCCAACGTCTCTCTCTCTCACCACCTCAGAAGTGCAGGGTTCCAGTGTGTGATCAGAGCATTGTTTTGTGGCCACAGCACAGTTCCCCTGTAAGCCGTCCTAGGGCCACGTGGCCTGCTGCCCCTGCAGACAGGGAAGCAGTGACCATGTGCCACTCGCTACCTGTCCCCACTCGCCCGCCTCCCTAGAGCCAGCAATTAAAAGCAGTGAGATAAAGCCCACAGCCTCCTAGCAAGGAGCTGCCCCTTCTCCGGTCACCCCAGGCACTTTAGCAGGCTCTGCACCACGAGGCAGGGGCAGGGGGCGTGGGCACCATCCTGGAGAATCAGAAGGGCTGCCAGTGCTTTGTGGAGCACAGGGAGGGAAGTGGCGATCCTCAGATTTCAGAACTGAAGCCAGAAGATGCCTGGCACCCCTCCTGGGCTCATTGACATGTGGGGAGCCCGGCTGCAAGTTCTCTGAACACTGGAGACTCCTGGGCGGAGTGGGCTTCCTGTGCCCTGCTCGTTGGCCCTGGTGAACTGGGCCCTGAGTGCTCCCTGGGAGGAGGAGGTGCCACCTGTGGGGCTGGTCCTGCACCCTGCCGAGAGGGAGCCCACCCGTAAGTCTTGGGAGCTGATTCCCCATCCCTGGACCAGGGCAGAGGCCCTCTCCTTGCTGCGGTCTGGACCTGGCCACTGGGGTGCACAACTCCCAGGGACTCTAGGGGCAGACTTGTCACCGTGTTCTCTCTGTGATGTGCACAGTTCCTGCAGGTCAGACGTCCAAGCTCCTGGGGGAACCGATTCCCAGGGCTGCAGCCGGCGGGCACCTCCACTCGCTGAGGCTCCGTGTGCTGCTCCGTGGCTCCCGGCTCCGAGCTCCGCCTCGCTTGGGCTCTCGGACTTGGTCCTTTGTGGCACTGGGGACTCTTCTCCCAGATATCAGGTTCCTCTGTCTCCACCTGCCACCAGCTCAGGTCCTCCCCTGGGAGGGGCACATGGAGCGCCAGGTGCACAGCCCCTGCCCTGGCAGGTCAGGAGGCCTCTGAGGGAGAGGGAAGGAAGCAGAGCTCCCAACCCATCCAGGGACACTGTGCGACCGGGACCTGGTGGCCCAGGCACCCTCTCCCTGTCATTCTAGCAGTCGGGAACTCGGGGCTCAGGAGCCACTGGAATGCTTTTCTTTAAATTGAGGTAAAATTCACACAACATGATCTCACCATGGTGATGCACCAGAGATGCCCAGGACTCCAAAGTTGTCACTCCACAGCCTGTCCCCAGCAGAGCCAGAGAGGGAACCCCACATTCCGGCCACCCCACATGGACACCTCAGGGGTCCCTAGTCTGGCTAGGGCTCCAGTTTGACTCCATAGCAACTGGGCAGGCCAATGCCCTGTCACTGTCCCTAAGGGCCTGGGTTCTGTCCCATTCCCAGGTGGAACCCCACTGCCAGGTGCTAGGGGGAGCCCAGCAGGTGTGCAGTGGACAAGCCCATGTGACCTTGGCTAAGGGCCTTGGTCCTGGGGCCTGTGTCATCACTGAAGCAAGTCATGAGGTACTCGGGCCAGTTGTCATGAAGGCCTGGCCCGGTGTGACGAAGGACAGGGCCAGGTGTGCTGAAGGACAGGTGTGATTAGGGCCTGGACAGGTGTGCTGAAGGACAGGGCCAGGTGTGACGAAGGCCTTGGGCCCACGGTTCCCCTCACTGCTTTCCCCGTTGCTAATTCTGGGACCACCATGTCCCTGAAGACTGGGCGCTGCAGGCTGGCTCCACATGGCCTGGCCTTCCCCTGCAGTGCTCAGCATTCTGAGGCACAGTGAGGAGGGACGGATGTCCCGGGTCCTGCAGGCCTCAGTGGTCCACACTTTCATCCCCTGGAATCCAGCAGATGGGCTCCTTCAGGCAGTGCCTGCGGCCCGCTCTCCAGCCAGCCTCACAGAGCTGGGCAAGAGGAGGCCCAGGGTCCACTGAGATCTTCTAATGAGCTTCAAATCCCTCCTGTTCCTATCACCTCAAGAAGGTGATGCGTGTCCCTGAGCCTCAGTTTCCTCACATGTAAAATGGGAACATCCGAGGACGGTGGCTCCGCGGCTGCCTGTGCGGGCAGCTCAGAGACTGCGCTCCTCCCCAGGGCAGCGTGGTGCTCATGGAGAGGTGGCGGGAGCTCTGTGCCTGTTTTTAGAAAAACCCAGCCACTCGGTCATGTGCCCCTACAGAAGCACCATCTCTCCTGCTGCTGTCCGCTCTGTCCGTCCATCTCCGGAGAAATTCTGTCTCTGAGAACAAAGGAGCTGCCTGTGGTCATGCTCCCCTCCCGCCAGGCGCCAGCTCTTGTTGCATACTGGTCAGTGGCTGCTGGGTGGCAGAGAGGATCGACCCGCTCAGTCTGTGGCGGATTCCAGTCTGTTTACCACTGGGGCAAACAGTGCTGTAGAGCAGTTTGGGATTCTCCTGTCACCTGGAAAAAACGGTCATTGCTCCATCCTTCCAGGCAGGGTTGGTCCAGGGAAGCACAGCCCGGGCCTCGTGCGCCCCATGGTCAGCAGAGTCGCCGCCAGAGCTCTGGGGCTGGCCGGCTTGCTCTGGACCAGGGGGAAACCCTGGCATCTGCACATTTTAAAACCTTATGCTCCACCCATGAGTGGGAGGTGCCGGGGACCAGGAGACACCTGAAGTAGTGAGGTTCCCAGTCCAAGGTGGGCTCGCGGGAGCCGCTTGGCAGACGCAGCTACGAGTCGCCCTGTGTTTGCTTGGGAATAAATAGTCATTAAATAATGCACGCAGTGACGGTGGCGTCCCTCAGAGCAGCCCTCCACCAGGTGCTTGGAGCCCACATTTTGACGAACACTGGGTGACTGTCCCATGCCTCTGTCAGCAGTCTGGACAGTGGCTGGTGGTGCTTTGTGATTGACCGTGGCAATAGGCGACATTTGCAGAAAACACGCTTCAGAAATGCACAAATGTGGCCCACGCATGTGCTGCTCCTGAGTCGTCTTTCTCTGCAACCGAGTTAAAAGTGGCCTTGGTGCTGGCGCCACAGGGAGGGGCTGGAAATTTGGTTCCGTGATTAATGTTTGGGGAGCAAAGCGATGTGTGGTACCCAGCGGTGTCACTAGACCGACTCCTCCACTCTGCTGGCAACTAACCAGGAAAGCACGTGGCTGGGCCAGGCCTGCCCGGTCCCCCCCGCCCGGCCTGCCCCAGGCCTCTTACAGCCGCCATTCTTGCTCAATGAGCCGATCTGAGTTCTGCTCCCAGGACTCCCCTGCCGTCAGGGACAGTCCCCGAATGCCAGCTTCCTCGGCTTCCTTCCTACACACGGTTTTTCTTGGGCAGAAATAGATTTATCAGGGCTTTGACGGGCAGCGGGGGTTTGCGTGAGGCAAGGGGGTGACCAGGAAGTGTCTCTGGGTTGGTGGTGCCCACCGGGCACTCACAGACTGTGGCGAATGCCAAGGGAGCACAGGGAGCCGCGTCTGCCCAGGGGAAGCAGCTGCATTAGGACAGTGGTGCGCCCCTGGGGGTCCCTCGGGGCAGCGAAGGAGTAGGCGGCCTTCTCAGGGGGTGGAGAGCTCAGTGAGCTCCTCCCGAGGCTCTCTGCAGACCCAGGATGCGCTGGCTTTGTTGCCACCCTTGGCCCGCCTGGCCACCCTGACCGTCTCCCCCCTCCTCTTCCAGTTGAGTTCAGCAGCTGTCTGGGGAGCCAGGGGATGCAATATGAGACCAACAGCCTGGACTTCAAAGTCGGGGCAGACGGGACAGTCTACGCCACCCGGGAGCTGCGCATCCCCTCTGAGCAGGTGGCCTTCACAGTGACCGCAAGGGACCGCCGGACAGCTGAGCAATGGGACGCCGTGGTGAGGCTGCTGGTGGCTCAGACCCGGTCCTCGCACCCTGGACACAAGGTAAGGGGTGGCCACATGGAGGGAGGGCCCACACCCAGAGTCCAGGCTCCCTGCTGCCCTCATGGTCCTGGGCAGAGCCTCCGCCCAGGCCTCCTGAGGATGAGGCTCAGCAGCTCTGTGTCTGTGCCAGTAAAGAAAGCCACACCTCACAAGGGACCCCTGGACTTTACACTGTCCTGCGGCAGGGCTGCCATCACAGCGAGTCACCAGGTGGCCACCCAAGGAGCTTGGTTCACCAAACTGTGCCGCCTGCTAGGTGTTCCTTGTGGGATCCGAATGAGGCTCCCGGTGTCCACTTCCAAATGGACGCCCCACATTCTGTGGCCTGCCTGCCTGGGCGCTGCGCCCACCAGCCCTGGTGGCTCTCAGGGCCTGAAGGGATGACAAACAGGGCAGAGACCAAATGACAGGCAGGGGGACTGTGGAAGCCGGTGCAAGACAGATCAGGGGATGGAGGCAGGAAGAGGGGGAGAGGAAGGGAGCGAGCCCGCCACCGTCTCCTGGGTGACTTCACCAGCCATGCCGCGGGGGCCCGTCCCAACTGGGCCTTTCCTCCAGTGGCGGGGTGGCTTCATGAGCTGGGCCACCCTGAGCCCACCTGGTGCAGACGCCTGGCGCCCGTGAGCAGCAGGCAGAGCCTCGTGGCGTGGGGGCCTCAGAAGCCACTAACTGGAAGTGCAACCAGGGCTCTTGTGACGGGACGAATCCCCGATGCTCCGCGGAGGGTGCCGGCTCTGGTGGCGACTGAGGTGGGCAGCCTTGGAGTGGGCACACTTCCAACCCACAGCCAGCTGGCCTGGGAACCGCCAGCCCCTGGGGCAGGGGACGCAGACCTCACCTCCAGGATCAGAGTAGGGAGCCCTCCCCCGGGGCCCATGACGTGTGACCCTGGAGGGCGGCAGTCTCTGCAGCCCCCCTCCTGCCCCTGGTCTTGGTCTCCTTAGTTGCTGGTGGCCTCTCCCCGACTTTCCCGGGGCCCCACTTACACCCCCTCAGGGCATCAGCTCTGCTAACCCTAACCATGTCCCTGGGGGCAGGGGTTGCTGACCCACGTCACCTCAGGCCCTGGTGGCAGGAGAGAACTGACGTTCTGGGAAGGAGTGAAAGCTCCGTCTGCAGGGGTGGCTGAGCCCAGCAGGCAAGGGCCCGAGCAGCCCAGGCGCAGAGTCCCGTCAAGCTCCTCTGGCAGGCGAGCTGGACGTGGGGGCTGCCTGGAATTGGGTGGCAATGCTGCACGTCTGTGCAGAGTTGTTGAGGGACACCGTGGTGTTCGGTGAGGTAAGATGACCAGCAGTAGTGCCACCAACACTGTCCCAGCCCTCACGGCCCTGTGCTCATCACAGCCACTAGCCTGCCAGGGCAGTGCTGGGGGACAGGGAGCCAGGGACTGTTTGGAACCTAGAAGGCCAACTGTGGGACCCCAGGTCACTCTGTGGATACACCCTTAAAGGCATCGATGCCAACCCTCAAATGTCTACTCTGTAAATGGATGGAGGGGACACCAGGTTCCCAGTGTCTCCACCTGCCCACCAGCGTGAATGCAAGCAGGACAGCACCCAGCCTCCAGCCCCACCCACAGTCCTGTGGACAGCTTCCAGCACTCAACTGAAAATGCGTGGGCACATGAGGTGGCCGAGGACCCAGGTGGTGTTGCTGAGGCGGAAGACAAGTAGGGTGCGGTGGAGACACAGGAGGGCCAGGCACTGCAAGCCGCTGGACAGAGGGAAGGCAGGCCAGCCCGGCAGCATGGCCTCTGCTGGGCATGAGCGGGTGCTCCAGCACCCCACAGAAGCGTGTGAACTCCGGAAGGGCAGCCAGCCAGAGCCCGAGAGAGACGTGGGCACTCCAGCGCCCCAGCACCTGGCTCCAGAGCACCTGGGCGCTGGTGTTCTCGAGCTTCAGAATACACACGTTCACACAGGAGGACTCCTGGATGGGACCCGGGTTCACACACAAGATTCCGTATATGCCGTACGTGGGGGGCATGGAGGTGACTCCACACCAGGGTTCTGACTGACCCACCACATGGAGCAGTGTGGAACGCTCACCTGTGACATGGTGCTGTTCAGAAAGGCCCGAATTCTGGAGCATTTCTGACTTTGGATTTCTGGTATGAAGGATGATCAACCGTGTTACACTTGGATAAAACAAAGATACTCATTAAAAAGTCTTCAGAAATCCACTGAAAGGCTCACAAGACTATGTAAGTTCTAAGATGATACATGGGAAGACTAGAAAATAAAAACTGTTCATGCAAAAAATGTAAGAGAAAGAAGAACAGAATAGATGGACTATATATTCCTCTTTGAGTAAGGTAGTAGATTTACAAATATATCAGTAATTATTTAAAAAAGAAAATATATTAACATCTAATTAAGAGCTGATGATGATTTGAATAAAGAAAAATCCAACTATATGGATATAAGACACATGTTTAGTAAAACGGTATAAGACTAGAAAAAAGATTGAAAGTAAAATTGTTGGAAAAAATACAACATATGTGCCATTAGAAGAAATCTGCCCAGGTGGAAAAGGATTATATTACGCTCATGTGAGAGGAGAAGGGGGGAAGATGGAAGCTGGTCTGTGACCCCTGAGTGATCCGAGGAAGGAACAGATGGGCTGGAAAGAGGGCGTGGTGACCACACGGTGGACACTGGAGATGGCATCTGACAGTATTATGTGAAATCAGTGCAAATATATTCTAAACTATTAGAGAATACACATGGCATGGATCCTAGCCAACAGTCACACGACTTACCAAAGCTTGCAGAGGAGAATCTTCACGGTTTTATCACTATAACACACAAAAATCCCTATCAGAGAAAAACGTCTCCTTGGCTCCTGGAGAGCTCTCCCCAGGCTTTCAGAAGTAAAAATTAACCCTGCACAAATTTGTTCAGAGAGTTCAAAAAGAGTCACTTCCCCAAAGTCTTGTTGTCCCAAACCCTGATAGGGACCATGTCTCAAATTAGGAAGAGATTTGCCCCAAACGAGCAAGAATGACCTCCAAAATCCAACATGACTGTGTCTAAAGCCAGCTGGAGGCCCGTCCATGCTGACAAAAACCAAGTCCAAAACTAGCAAAAACTGTCCAAAACAACAAGAACCTTTAAAAAAAAGTGACAGACAATGATGGGCCAGTCTTGCCTGTTAATGAATACAAATCCCTGAGCAAATTATTGACAAACTTGGATTCAGCTGTTTTCATAGATTGATGAATCATGACCCAACTGGATTTGCCCAAGAATGGAAGATTGAGTCAATCACTGTGATTCATGTAGAATAAAGGATAAAAATTGTGTGGTCCTCTGAATGACAGTTATTAAAATTTCACCTCGATTAAGATCACAATGTTCAGCTTTTTAGGAAAACAAAGGGAGCCTTGCATTGCATCACAAAGTACATCACCAGAAAACCTGCAGTGGCCATCTGATCTGCTTCTGAAACATTCGAGTCTTCCCTGAGGACCAGCAAGCTGACAAGACAGACCATCCAGTCACACACCAGAGGCCCGAGCAAGCAGTAAGGCAAGAAAAGAAATCGGGATGAATGAAACTAACAGTTCCCAGGGCCAAGAGTCTGCAGCCATCGGTCAGTTACTGGAATCCATGAGTGAGGTTAGAAGTTGCTGGACGTGAACCCGTTGTCTTTCTGTCCATCAAGGAAATCCAAACCATATCCCTAATGTAGTAGCAGTAAAAAAAGATCATGTAATGGGAGTAAATCTGCCCACACATGGTTGAGACAAGTTCAAAAGCCTTTGAAATGGAGGAGCACACCACACCCCAACTCTGAAGGCCCGGAAGACGGTCATAAAACTGTTAAAAATAGGAGATTCTGCTCATCTCTCTAAGAGAGCGCGGGGAGCCAGGAGAGGGAGGACACTGGCCACATGAGCTGCCCTGCAAGGGCTCCCCCGGCAGAAATGGGCAAGAGACCAGTATGGTTCACAAGGAGGACAGAGAGCCTTGTGGAGGGCAGACACAGGCACGCAGTGACCCTCTGCCAAGGCTCAGAGAGGGCGCAGCGTGTGCAAACCCCACCCAGCAGTGGGTGCTCCCACCTCGGGTGGCCACAGGTGTGTGGTGTTAGCTGTGTGCCCATGGACGTGGGCACTGCCACCTGGGCCCCCTCCCCAAGTGCTGAGATCAGTGCTTCTCATGGTGGCCCCAACCAGAAACTCCCCGGTGCCACAGTCAGGGCTGCATAAACTGGTGGCTCCATGCAGAGGGACAGTGTGGCTCCATGCAGAGGGACAGTGTGGCAGCCCAGCTGGAAGCCACCAGATGAGGGCTCCTGTGCTCAGCTGAGAAGGGCAAGCAGGCTCCAGGGCGAAGGCAAGCTGTACCCTCACATCTGGGGGGGTCTCAACGGGAGCCACACAGAGGTGTAGGAGGCATGCAGTGGGTAGCAGGGGCGCCAGGGCCTCCTGAGGCTGGGAAAGTCGCTAACCTGCAACAACGTGGCATTTTTATGCATATGGTTGCAAGCAGAGGGCTTCCAGGCTCCAGAACATGAGTTCAGATGGGGATGCCCAGTAAGTAGGAGCTCCGTGGCAGAAGGTTCTAGAGCAGCAAAGCAGGGCCTAGAGGTGCTCAAGTCTCAGGGCTGCTTTTACTGCAAGAACCATTGAAGCAAATCCCTGAAGGACCGTCTCCGGGACCCCTCATTTCCCAGCTTCCTGCTCTGTCGAGGCTCCTGCAGGGCAGCCTCCACTCCGTTACTGTAGCGTTACTGGAGGTGGGTAAAGCTGACGGCTCTCCAGCCAGACGTCCATGGAAGGGTGGCCCCTCCCCTCCCTTCCCCTCCTGGCAGCCTTTCCAGGGTGACACCACAGGGCTAGAATCTGGAAGAAGTTTTTTGTGCAGTCTTGCAGGAAAGCTGATAGCAATTCAATTAGAAAATGCAAACGAGGTCACATATTTCCCACAGGAGCGCAGAGTTGTCCCTGAGGAGTCCACGGGACATTCGGCCTCACAGTAAATACTGACGTCTCCTGGCCACTGTCGTGGCCCGGCTGGTATCGCGCTGCAGCTGGCAATGGGACCTGTGGGTACAGTTTGCAACAAAGAAACTGTTATTTATGAAACTAATATCGGGCTTCGCTGCGAGTCAGCACTTAGGAAGGATGAACTCCGGAAGCATCCGGTGGCCAGGCAGGTGCTGGCCTGGGTTCTGCTCAGAGCTCCCACCTCCCCACGTGTATGGGCTGAACTGTGACCCCCAAAGGGCAGATGCTGAAGTCCTCACGTCCAGGACCTCGTTTGACCATTTGTCCCCAGACTGCCACCGGCATGTGTGTGAACAGGTGCATGAGTGCGTAACATGGGGGTCCTGTGAAGAGCCCCCAGGAAGAAAGCCCTCCTGTCGGTGTTTAAAGCAAAAATCAAGGTGGGATTTCTCAGCCAACACGGCTGCCATTCTCTCCATGCTGCCTTCTGATATTTGGTTAAGGTCCTCTGCGTCCCTGTGAGCACGGTGGACAGGAGGCGGCGGACACGTCTCTTTTGGCCAGCAAGATTCCCTTCAAGGGAGCACCCTCCTCCCCCACCCTGTGGCTGGAGAGCAGGAAAGCCCACTCGGGGCCCTGGCAGAGCCCCCCGTGCACACGAAGTTCCCCCGGCCTCTGTGAGCCAAGAACCCCAGGGGCTTGGGGGTGACAGGGTCAGAGCCATCCCCCAGGGCACTTGCAGAGTGGACAGCAGGTGCAGAGGGTGGACTCCAGAGGAGGCAGCTGCGTCTGCACACTGAGGCCCCCAGCCTCACCCACCCTGAGTGTGGCCTCCTGGCTCTCAGACTGAGAAAGAGTGGCCCTCACTGAGCGGCACCCGCAGGGTGGTCCTGCCCAGGGCTGCTGCAGCTCCAGCCAGGGGTCGCGCTTCCCCCTGACTCGCCAGTGTCATTTCCTTAGGGAGAACGCGTTTCCTCTGCACACCGGACGGTGATTTTGTTTACCATGTTTCTTGCTACACATGATTTTTTAACTCTCTGGAGCAAGTTTTTCTCAACCTGGTATCTGGTGACGTCTTGGCCCATTGGGTGTCTAGTGAGAGGCTACTGGCCTCACGTGGGCAGAGGACAGGGATGCTGCCAACACGCTCAGCACCCAGGACGGCCCGCCTTGGGTGCCAGGGTCCAGAAGCCAGGCCTCCAGCCAGGTGTGGGTGCGTGTCTGGGTCTGGGGAGGTAGAGCAGGTGACCTGGCCGCCATGGCCCTGGCAGAGCCCCCAGAGCACATGTTTAGGACGGCTCTCATGTCCCCGTGTGCCAAGGAGTGCGGGTACCTTTCTGTTGTTTTATGTTGTTTGTTAAGTACCATTTTATTCTGTCCATCCTTAGCTACCATGGAAACGAAATCATAGGCCAGACAACACCCTACCTGAACAGGTTAAATACCCTGCGTGCAGACCAGCAAAGGGTGCCCTTTTCAAAGGTGGATTGAAAAGGAAGGAGAAGGAACAGCAATGCACTCTCTGCGGAGATCCTAGTGCCCCCCCTTTTTAAGAAATATGATCATCCTCCATTAAAATCAGTGCAGGTGGACACGGGGGTGGGGACAGGGCATTGCTTCCTTTATGGAAGCTGTTTAATCCAAGCTCTGAAGAAGCCACAGAGCTGGGAAGGCGGCAAGGCCAAGCAGCAGAAGAGAGCCATCAACAGCAGTGACGTGTCCCTGTCCCCTCCCCAGTCACACTCATTCATAATGCAGAGATGGCATGTCCCTTTCCACGTGTTTCCCTCTGACTGCTGATCCTGTGCCATCAGTGACCTCAGGCCTCAGGACCCTGAGACACGGAGCCGTCTGTGTGCTGGGACTGGGGGCACATTGTCCCGGACACTAGAGCATTTGGGCCAGCAGGAGCTGCAGGACCAGCTGAAGCCCCTGGCTCTGTGCTCCCTGCTGCCTGAGAAGCCCCAGGGCCCCGGGAGACAGAAGCTGGACCGCGGAAAAGGCAGGTGGAACTAGGAAAGAGGATCCGGGAGTGGCTGGCACCTCCTGGGTACAGTGGGAGGTGAGGGGCAGCTTATTGTGGACAATGGGCAGGAGACGGCAGCCTCGTCAGGGCCACAGGACTTTTGTGGGGCTTTGGCTCCCAGCCCTTCCTCCCTGGGAGCGCCTCTTCCTGTGTCCACAGATGGCAGGCTGCCCTCCACAGGAAGCTCAGATGCCCATTGCCCAGCTGTGCAAATAGATGGTCCTGCAATGACGGGCAGGGGGCAAGGCTTGGGCTTACAGCCAGCCGGGCAGGGGTAAGTCCAGGGATCCATGCGACTCTGCTGGGGCAATCGCCTGTCTGCAAGGGGTCCACCTGCTCCACTGACCTCCTTGGCCTCCCCTGTCGCGATGACAGCCTCTGAGTCTGAGTGAGCATGTCTGCTGGCATCTCCTGGGCTGCCGTAGTCCCCCACCACTCTGCAGCCCTGGAAGGGAACAAAACCCGCAGTTGCGGGGGGCCGGCCTGATGTGGCCCTGATCCGCAGCATCTCTGCCCATCCAGAACTTTCTCTTTGATCTCGGTCTTCCTGTGACAACCAGTGTCACACCACAGCCGTGGGCTCCCCACACCTCCTTCTGGAGGCGCTCGCCACCCCCACCCTGTCCAGACAGGAGGGACTCGGTTTCTGCCTGACACAGAGAGCACCTGGTGGTGAAGGGGGAAGACAGGTTCCGGCAGCGGCTGTCACAGCACCTTCCCTCTTGACCTTGACAGGACACTCAGCACACGCTGCCCTGCCCCGGACACCAGGAGAGCAGGGAACCGAGGTTTGAAAACACCATTTCCTCTTTGCCCCCAGCACTCCTCGGCTTGACGCTGGCCACGCCAGGGACTCTTGTTATCTGCTGTCAGACTGCAGCCTCCGGGTCTAGGTCAGTTGTGGTGACAGTCAGAGAAACTGGGTCACACAGAGGCCTTCCCAAGGAGTCAATTGCTTGGGTAATGAAAGCCAGTGGTGGCCTCTCACAGGTGAGGGCCGAGACAGGGGACACCTGGGGCACAGGGAGATGGGAGAGTTTGCCTGATTTGCCTGCCCTCAGGGGCTGCCCAGGGACCAGGTCCTTTCTGCCCCGGAGCCTGGGGGCAGGGTTTGGGCAGGGGGGGTCCTGGGAAGAGGGCAGGGGCGAGGGCAGGACTGAGCACATGGGCTTCCTGACCCGGCCCACGGGCCCTCCAGGGGGATGTGGGCCCAGACTCCTTCCTGGGGGCGCCCAGAGAACCAGGAAGAGGCCCAGCACCCAGGTCCTGGCCTTGGTCTCCTCCAAGGACAGGCGGGCCTGAGGGGTGACCAGCCAATCAGGGCACAGCACTCCACCTAAGCAGAGACAGTTCCAGGCAGGACAGGGGACCCCAGCAGAGGACTTCCCTAGGTCAGCTGGAAGGACAGGCTCTCTCGCCCCAGCCTGGGGTCTGAGATGTGCAGGGTAGAGTCCCTGCCAGGGCCCCCACTCACGGGACCCTGGGGGCTGTGGCTCCTGGGCTGGCCCCCAGGCCACGTGGACCACCCACCTCCCACCTTTCTGACCCCTCCGTGTGTCCCCCCCCCGGCCCCCAGCCCTGAGGCTCCTTGAATACCCTGGCTCCTGCAGGTGTTGGGTGCTGCCTGGATGGCTCTGGCGCCCGCCCTCATCCTCCTCGGTTCAGGCCTCTGTCCCTGGACACGCCATCTGCAGCTCTCTCCAGGGCTCCTCCTGCCCTCCTTCCTGGCCCAGCACCCTGCAGCAGTGGGACTGCCAGACTGACAGCCCCTTATACCAGGGCAGCTGCCATCGGGGAGACCAGCGCGTGGCCGCATCAGGAGGCCCGCCCACGTCCCTCCCGGGCCAAGCTGAGGCTGCCCACAGACCTGCCTCGCCTGTCCCCCAGCATCCAGTGAATGACCCCTCCACGCCGTCTCCTGCTGCCCTTCAGACCCTTGGTGCTCCCAGAGCAGGCAGGCTGCGGGAGGACACCCCTTCTGGGTGTCCAGGTCTGGGGTCACTGAGCCTTCTCCTTCTGACAAGGGTTGAAGCCCAGCCATCTGCAAATACTCCTTAGATCTTACCCCCACCCCAGGCAGGAGACCCCCTGGTTGCCCCTCTAGAGGCGAGGGCCAGGGCTGGGTGAATGTTCACTGCGGACCAGGGGGAGCAAGCCCCTGTGGGACCAGCTCTGCTCTGCAGCCCGTGACGCCACCCCTCCCCACTTTTCCTCTGGGCTCCAAACAACCCTTTAATGTAATGCTGTCCACTCTGTCCTGGAGGTGTCCACACAGTCCTGCTCACCCTGCAGTGCCCTGCCCCTGTGTGATGCCCCCAGCATCTCTGTTCCCCTCCCATGGGCCAAACTGCTTGTAGCCCTGCTGCCTGGCCCTGCTGCCTGGCCCTGCTCTCCTGCCTCACCCTGGCTCTGTACTGTTAGCACAGGGGAGAGGAGGTGGGCTGGACCATCTGCACCAGGACCCCAGGTCAGAGGCCTGAGCTCCTGCCCTTGCCCTCATTCTTGAGCGCGACCCCTCCCCTCGAGGCCCAGGCCCCTGCAGGCTGTACTGAGGCCTGAATGAGCCAGTGCCTGCAAAGTCATGCAGCCCAGCCCTGAGGGCAGCTCTGTGGTCAGGATGCTGGGCCAGCACCGTGAGCACCCAGGGCAGGGCCACAGGCCATGTCTCCTGCCTTCTCCTGGCTGGACTGGTCCCTGGAACTGGTGGGGAACTCAGCAGTTCTTCTGTCCATCAAGTTGCTGTTAGATGAAGACTAGCCGGACCCTGCTGACCCGCCTAGGTGGGGGCCCCTCCCTAAGCTGTGGGCTAAGGAGACATGGGTGGCCCTGGGCAGAGCTTTCTCTGTGATGCAGCGATGTCCTCCAGGTCAAGCCAAGTGTGGACGGAGGAAGGGGGAGCCACCTGGGCTGGGGAGGCAGGGGCTGCCTAGCACGGGCCGGAGGGTCTGGGGGGGAGCTGGGCTTCCTAGACGGGAGGCCAGAGGCAGTGCATTGTGGGTGGGCAGCTGGCACAGGTGGGAACAGGGTCTGAACCCGGGCAGAATCCAAGAGCCTGGGGAGCAGAGTCAGGGGCCCACTCTGTGGTGCAGAGGGCCGGCACAGCCCAGATGGGGACTGCTGTGGGAAGAGAGCCCAGACCTGGTCTTGCCAAAGCTGGGGCTCCATGGAAAATTCTCCTAAAATGATCCTGCAAGATAACAGCAACTCCTACAAGTTACCCTCCTAACCACACCTTCTCAGTGCCACACCAACCCAGAGCTGGAGCAGGTGACTTCCTGGGTCCTCCTCATTCTGCAGATCCACAGGACCAAAGACCAGCTGGCCAGTGAGACCCTCCAGGACCCACAGTTACAGGACCACTAGCTCATGGCTCTGGCCAGCTCCTCCTGCTGCTGGGCTCCTGGGCTGCTGGTTTTGAGAAACCTAGGATGTTCCTCACCTGAGGACGTGCACACCCTAGAAGACACAAACACACACATGCAGGTGTATAGTGCGTGAGCATTGTCACATGCGTGTGCACACTTTTACATTAGTGCAAGTCCACACATCTGCACATGCATGCACAGGTGTCTACACAAACCTACCCACGTGTGTGTGTGCAGAGTGCCTGCATGCACACCCATGTAGACGTGCTCTGTAGTATTGATTAAGAGCAGAGGTCACATTCAGTCCTTACCCAATATGCTATCTCCATTCACTCAGAAATGCAGAATGAAGAGGACCGGCGGTGACATCTGCTAGGAAGTGTTTAAAGAGGAACTGGGGGGCTGGGGATGTGGCTCAAGCGGTAGTGCGCTCACCTGGCATGCGTGTGGCCCGGGTTCGATCCTCAGCACCACATGCAAACAGAGATGTTCTGTCTGCCGAAAACTAAAAAATGTTAAAATTCTCTCTCTCTCTCTCTCTCTCTCTCTCTCTTTAAAAAAAAAAAAAAAAAAAGAGGAACTGGGCGCATTAGTGATAACTACTGTGATTATGCCTCAGCGTTTATCTGCCATGTCTGAAAGGCCCCAGATTATCACATGTTCAAAAGAACATGCTATTGCAACAGGGTAACTGCTAATTGTCATCGATGGTTTTCTTCCAAAGAAGTGGGTGCATCTTCCAGGCAGAAGCCTGTGCAGGTCTGGCATTGATTTTCACCAGATTTTGTTATTACATTTGTCTCACAGCTTTAAAATAGTAGCAAATATGTGCAATTTATTTAAACAACACTAGGGAAATTAACGGCACGCCAGCTCCTCCGTAGTAAATGGAGACAGAGCAGGTGGAGGCCAGCTGTGTCAGAACCTGTGAGAGGCCGGGTCTGGGTGCGGTCCCGGCAGCCCTGCTGGGGGAAGCATCTCCTGCGGAGCCTGGCTGTCTCTGCCCCAGACTGGGAGGGAGGGCCCCAGCTGCAGACCCTCCTCCCAGGGGTGGTGCGTCAGGCCAGGCCCCTCCCCTCACCCCAGGGCAGAGTCGCGCTCGGCCAGTCTGTCCTCCAGATGGGCTGCAGAACAGAAGTGGCCCATCCCTTCTCCTGAGGCAGGTACCTGGGGACAGGTGAGCCTCGTTCCTGTGGGTCAGGGACCTGGGCAGGGCGCATCTGCAGAGCTCCGTCAGTCACCCTGCGGCCCAGTGAGTGCCAGCTGCCGCCCCCCACAGCGAAGAAGGCGTGTTCCTGACGAGCGCCTGGTGCCAGCCGCTGACCCAGGACCAGCCTGAGAGTTGGGAGTCTCCCAGCCCCTCGGTTTGAAAGGGGCCCTGAGGGCAGGGGACACCCAGGGCCCACCCCCCCTCTTCGCAAGAATATGCATTTCTGCCCTGCCCACTGCATCTCTCCCATGAGCACAGGCCGCGGGAGCTGGTCCACAGACAGCCAGGCCCTGGAAGGAGGCACCTGGCCGGTGCTCTGTCCTTGGGTCCTCAAGGAGGGCTCAGGCCCTCCTCTGCCTTGGGTGCTGTGTGGCCTCTCCAAGGTCCCCCTGCTTCCTCCCTAGCAGAGTGGAGCGATGAGCTTCCCACTGAAGTGCTGATAGGAGGATTCTGGGGAAGAGTGCGTGGAACAGTGTTTGGCCAGAGCCTGGAACCTAAGTGTCAGAACAAGGCTCCAGTTATTGTCACTCAGTGAACTTACTCTCTGTGTTATTGAAGGTACTTTCCATAGCTGGGTTTATCTGATGTTTCTCATCGTCACTACACCCCATCAGTCCCAGCGCTGTGTCTCCAAGGCAGGGAGGGGAGACAGCCAGGCCAGGACCCCAGGAGGCACTATTTGTCTGAGACCAGGTCTTGGAGCAGTGGCTGCAGCCCTGTGAATCCTCAGCACCTGGAGCCTCATCTGGGTCCTGGAAATGGGGAGAATGTGCAGCCAGGACTGGACAGAAGCAGGGCCCTGCAGGCCCCCTGAGTCACAGGCACATAGGGATGTCAGACTGGAACCCCGTAGGCAGCAGGTCACATTGACCTAGAACCCAGACCCTGGGGACAGGTCACACCTCCCTCAATCTGACGAGGGACGGGGGACCCAGGGGACACTTTGGGTTTTTAATTGTTGAAGACTCTTGAATGCAGGCCCGATGGGAGGAAGGTGCAGGGGCCCCTGGTGCCCTCGCCCAGGTGGTCTGTGGCACTGGTGGTGAGCAGGGGCGGGTGCCAGGATGGCTCTGCACCAGGCAGGCAGCCGCTCTGTGTGCAGCCTGATTTCCACGCACCAGGCAGGGGCAGCCTACAGAACCGTGCTGAGCACAACAGGTGTCCTTGCCTGGGTCCTGAGCTCTGCAGAGGGCCCGTGGCTGGAGGGCAGCCTGCGGTCAGGTGCCCCAGCCAGCATGGCCCTCTGCCTTGGGCTGTGCTGACCAGACTCTGCCTCCTCTGGCTCCCGGACACTCAGACCAAGTGAGCATGGACCCGGGCAGGGCTGAGCTTGCTGTGAGGGGACCAGGACAGGAATGCGTCACCCGCGTACCGTGTGGGCACACTGCTGCCCTGGGACGTCATGTGAGCTCTGACGTCCAGGGAGCCTGCAAGTAGAGGGGCAAAGCAATAGCACAGAACAAGGCCCTCAACCCCAGAAACCAGCACACACCTGAGGGGCGTCCCTCCAACTCTGTAAGCAAGTTGCCGGGCCACATGTGTCCTTTGGTGCCTTTTTTCCACACCAGTGACTTCACAGAGTGGCACGCAGTGACAGTAGCGTCCCAGATGTGGCTGTACTGAGGGTTTGCCCAGGCATCCAGGGTTTTCCTGGTGATTTTACTACCGTGAACACATCTCCCTGGACACCCTCGTCCACCCAGGCTCTCAGACGCATTTCCAGCTGCGGAGCTGCTGTCCCGGGGCAGGGCTGCTGAGGCTCTGGTTAGCTGCTGGCACCCTGGTGGGGAAGGCGGTGCTGGCCACAGGGCCCAGCAGCTCAGGGAGCCGCAGTGGCAGCACAGCAGGCTCACACAGGTGACGGCCACATTCCCATCGTCATCTGACCCAGAGCTCTCGCCACCATGCCCAGTTCAGAAAGAGGAGGCGGGTGTGGAGAACGCAGGGACTCGCTCTAGTGATGCCAGGAACATTAGGCTCTCATCTGCTGAACCCAAACCCCGACTCGCAGCCTGAGTCACAACGGGCTCCTCGTGTTGGGCGTTAATTGTGCTTCGTCTTGTCAGTTAGACAAGTGGACAGGACACACCACTCTAATTTGCATTTTTTATTCCTGGAAGATGTGAACATTTTCACAAGTTTATTAGCCATTAATATTTATTTTGCTATCTTTTTATGTCCTTTTCCTGTTATGAAAAAATACTTTGTTATTTCCTATTGATTTGTAAGAGCTCTTTCTATAGAGGCTATTAACACTCATCAAATAGGTTATACATTATATTTTCCAAACTTATCATTTGCTTTGTGGGAATATTTTTATAAACAGGATTTTAAAATTAAAATGTGTCAGTCTTCCATGCTTTCCCCCATTATTGGGGGTTTACAAAGCCCTTACTGAACTGGAATATAGCTCCATGGTGGAGCGTGTGCTTAGCCAGGATGAACTCCTGGGTTCAGTCACCAGCACCAGAACATAAATAGAACAGGAGCCCTGGTCCACCCTGCTGGTGACATTGTTGGTGGCTGTGCCCCTCTTGAGCTGCCTCTCCCCCTCTAATCCTGTAACCCAGGCCCTGAGTATCCATGAGGTCTTGCCCGATGTCTTCCTGACTCAGCCCAGAGTCCCGAGTTCACCAGCTTTTCTCTACCAAGAGCGGCAGGTTCTCGTAGCAGACATGCTTCTCCTTGGTGCAAGACTTAACCAGACTCCCCTGACTCTTCTCTCCCTCCACTCAATGCTGCAGAGAGGAAAGAAGAAAGACGTGACCCTGGACCCCTCCCAGCCCCCAAGGGACACGCTGCTGCCCTGGCCTCCGCACCAGCGCTCCGGGGGGCTGCGGCGGCAGAAGCGAGACTGGGTCATCCCCCCCATCAACGTGCCGGAGAACTCGCGCGGGCCCTTCCCGCAGCAGCTCGTGAGGGTGAGTGGGGCCCTTCCTGCGCGGCAAGGGGGTCGTGGGGGGCGGCCGAGAGCCAGGCAGGCTCTGCACAGGTGTCAGGAAGGAGGCCGCCCTCGTCCCTGGAGGCCTGCGCGGTGCAGAGCAGAGCCAGCAGGGAGGGAGGCGGGGCCCAGGGCGAGGCCTTCTTGGTGGTGGCCAATGCTCTCTGGGTTACTTTTGAAGGCTGTCTCGTGTGGAAGCAGGTGGGGCAGGGACACGGAGCCGGCCTGTGACCTCTGACACACTGTGGTCCAGCCAGCCGCGTGTCTTTCCAAGTGGCCTGGTGGCACCTCTGTGCCGTGGTCCTGGCACAGAAAGCCAGCGTCTCACATTGGGCAGGGTGCCACCTAGCTTGTGTGCCTCCAAGCCCCCAGCAGCCGCCGTGGCTGCCCATCCTACAGGGGGGTCTGTGTTTCTGTGGTCAAGACAGTCACCCATCGGCCAGCATTTTCCTCTTCCCCTTGAAGAAATTCACAACCCAGGCTGAGCTATAATTTGATAAAACGATGGTGAGATTCTGTTCGATGATTCCAATCCTCGGTGGAAAGGCCTCATCCCTCTCTTTGGAAATTAGCCCCCAGAGTGTGGAGAGGGGCGTCCTGTTCTTGGTGCTGATGAGTCGCTCTGTCCCTTGTCCCTCTGGATGCACAGGACTGGGCTGTGTTTAGAATGGAGAAGGGGCCGGGAAAAGGCTTACTAAAACAAGCAGCCAGGAACTTCAAATATCTCTTCTGAACAAAAAGATTTAAAGAAAATGTAGTCAGAATGAATGAAGAGATGGGCAATAACAGCAGAAAATGGAAATTTAAAAATATAACCAAAAGGAAACGGGAAACCTGAAGAGTACGTCCTTTCTAATGAAAACCTCGCTGAGGAAGAGGAGGCGGAAGGCAGGGAAAAGGGTCAGCGCATTTGCAGATAGATCAGTAAGAGCGTCCCATTTGAAGAACGGCTGGCGGGAGGACTGAAACATACAGTTTCAGTGAGACAATGGCAAGGGACCCAGAGAAAAACAAAAGGGATACTGAGAAAATTCATCGAAGAAATAAAGGTTGAATTTTCCCCAAATTTGGTAGAGAAACAAACATATAGATCCAAAAAACTTAATGAATCCGGACAGGATAAATCAAACAAAGCCGTTCCTTACAGTCAAACTGCTGAAATTCAGCAATAACGAGAAGCCTCCCAAGCAGAGGGGAGCAGTGCCCACAGATGGCCGCAGAGAGGAAGACGGTGACTTCCCTCCGGAACAATGGCAGCCACAGGCCAAGGGGATGCCAGAATTCCACACCCAGACAAAGTGTCTTCCACAGGAGGATGGAGGAAAGTCGTTCCTGATATGCAAACTGAGGGAACATGTCACCAGCACACCTACAGGAAGTGTGAAGGACGTTCTTCAGCTGAAAACCAGTGACATCAGCCCAAATTTCAGACCCACAGGAAGGGACGGAGACGCAGGAAGAGGCTCTCTGGCCACTGTGGAAGACAGTGACCTTCCCTTAATTTCTCACTAAGTGAAGCCGAGCGTTGAACCGTGGGGCTGTGTAACTTGTGTAGATGACACATGACAGCAACATGCAACTCAGCCAGGCAAAGACCAGGGGGCTGAAGCCTGCAGTGTGCATCTCCCTGCTTCTGATAACCGGCTCCGTATCGGCTCTGGAGGCTCCATACTTTTCGTGTTGGGATGCCTAGAATTAGAAGAATGTCCTACAGAGGTACAGGTTGGAGCATTAGAGTCTGCTGACCTCCCATCCCTGATGAGCGCGTTTTCTGGGGCCAGAGAGGCCATGGTGACCAAGGCATAAAGGAGCGACTGTCCCTGGGAAGGAGCCAACATGTTCTCAAGAATCCAGTCGTGTTGGCTTTTCTCCCCTGTAAACAGATGGTGACAATGTGGCCCCTTCCCTCTGTTCAGACACAATGACCATGACTGGATGGGGAGACTGCCTAAGACTGACTGTGGGAGCCACCCCTGGGCCATCAGCTCAGCCCCAAGGAAAGGCCTCTGTGGAGAAGCCCTAATGCAGAAATAAGGAGGCCCTTAGCCCTGCCCGTCCCCTGCAGGGGCTGCCTCTTCCCACCCCAGGTGGGGGCAGTACACAAGGGGCCTGGCCAGTGCTGCCCCAGTGGTTCCAGCACAGCAGGATGGGCTGTCCCCAGCTGCCCCAAGCCTCTCCGTGACCACACATCTCACTGTCCTATAGGGAGTTCACACCATCCTTGCTAAAGCCCAAGGGACGTGGACAAAGCGGTCGTCCAAGGACCTGTGCCTTGGTGCTGAGGTTTGATCAGTCGTGGGAAGCGAACGTGCAGCCCTGCGTGCACCCTCCCCCTCTGAGCAGGACATGTCCCCCGGCTTGAATTGCTCTAATGGCTGTATTTATGCAGCTGAAAGTTTCTTAAGAAATGAAAGTAAAATCAAATTGCTGCAAATGCTCGGATAATTTATCAGAGAATATTCAATTAGAATACATTAATATTTTAGATTTCCATCATCAATTTCATGTTTGGGGATTTAGTGCAGTCACTGAGTGCAGTGCCCTGTGGCGGGTGTCCAGGGTGAGGGCTCGTCCAGCAGTGGCCATAAGGCCTCGTGTGGCTGGGCGGGATGCAGACCAGGGGTGGGCCAGGTACAGGGTAGTGGGGTCCAGGTGACTCAGGGTGCAGCACCCTGAGAGCCAGATGCAGTCCATGGGGAGTCTTCTGGGATGTTGGGGCAAGGTGGCCCGTCCCTTTGGTACCGGGGTACCCTTCACTCTAGAGTGGTGGCCCTCTCGGGGGACCATGAGTATGTCCTTGATGACACCAGGGGACAGCAGAGTCCTCTCCTGCTGAGCCAGCTTGCCCTCTGGGAGGGGGCTGTGGAGGAAGCAGGTGGGCGGGGTGGAGGAGAGGGGTGAGCGAACAACAGGCACATCTGGGGCCAGAGGACATGGGTGCCAGCACGCCCTCTCAGGTAAGGTGACTGAGCCACCTCTGATGAGGGAACCCACTGCAATGGCGCTACAACTGTGGTGACTGGGGCCAGGCGCTCCAGAAAGGCTCAGGGTCCTGAGAAAGAGCCAGGAGGTCAGAGTGACAGACAGCCAGGCCCAGGGAGAGGGTGGGAGAGATGAGCTCAGAGCGTCAGGGCCAGGTCCCCGGGTGGGTGGCTGTGGGAGGACTCAGCATTTTACTTTGAGACTCAAAGGGACCTGATGTGGCTATCAAGCCCCCCGACCATGCTGCTGCAAGTGAGTCAGATGGCAGCGACAAGAGTCGCAGGAGGAGGCTAATGAGGGGGATCCACAGGACCCCTGTCCAGAGACAGCAAGGATCAAGGGATGAATATCTTGTTTAATTAAAATAAAGGCTGGAAACCCCCAATAAATCCTTTTATTCTCTAAGTTTGTGTGGCAAAATTCAAGATCTGGGAGCCGACGCCCTGAGACTTGAAAGATCCTCGGGTCCTCCCTCCCCCTGAGGCTGTGGCTCCAGAGAGCAGGCCTGGCCATCCACCCACCCAGCCCCTCCTGCCCTGGAGGAGCCTGGCTGGGGCACGGCAGGGGGCGGCCTCGGAACCTGAGTAAGTCCACCTCACAGGAGGGGGCTCTGCTCCCAATGTGACCCAAACATGTGTGCGCCCAAGCTCCCCCGCTGTGAACTGCCTGTCCCTGCTGCTGGCTGACCAGCACTGATGGCTGTGATAACGATGACGATGACAGTGATGATGATGGAGGTACTGGTGATGGCAATGATGGATGACGGGAGACGGTGATGCTCTGATGTCATGATGGGATGGCGGTTACTTACATGGTGATGGCAGTGGGCAGTGGCAGAGTGATGGAGGTGATGACAGTGGTGGTGATGGTGATGACGGGGGTGGGGATGGTGATGACGGGGGTGGGGATGGTGGTCATGGGGATGGTGGTCATGGGGTGGTGGTCATGGGGGTGGTGGTCATGGGGTGGTGGTCATGGGGTGGTGGTGATATGGTGATAATGGGGATGGTGGGATGGTGGTCATGGGGATGGTGATGATGATGAGGAGGAGGAGGAGGATAATGATAATGGTGATGGGATGGTGGTCATGGGGATGGTGGTGATGATGAGGAGGAGGAGGAGGATAATGATAATGGTGATGGGATGGTGGTCATGGGGATGGTGGTGATGATGATGGGGATGGGGATGGGGATGGGGATGGGGATGGTGGTCATGGTGATGGGGATGGGATGGGGATGATGACAATGATAATGGTGATGGGGTGGTGGTCATGGGGATGGTGGTCATGGGGATGGTGGTGATGATGATGGGGATGGTGATGGTGGTCATGGTGATGGGGATGGGGATGGTGGTCATGGTGATGGGGGTGGGGATGGGGATGATGACAATGATAATGGTGATGGGGATGGTGGGATGGTGGTCATGGGAATGGTGATGATGATGAGGAGGAGGAGGAGGATAATGATAATGGTGATGGGGTGGTGGTCATGGGGTGGTGGTGATATGGTGATGGGGATGGGGATGGGGATGGGGATGATGACAATGATAATGGTGATGGGGTGGTGGGGATGGTGGTGGTGATGATAAGTGATGGTGGTTATGGTGGTGATGGGGATGGTGGTGATGAGGATGGTGATGGGATGGGGATAATGAAAATGGGGATGGAGATGGTGGGGATGGTGGGGATGGTGGGGATGGTGGGGATGATAATGGTGTTAGGGTGGTAGTGATGGTGACGATATGTGATGGTGATGGTGATGGGGGTGGGGATGGTGATAATGATAATGGGGATGGGGATGTGGTTACTGGCACAGTGGTGGTGCTGGCGAAGATGGGGATGTGGTCATGATGATGAGGAGAACCTTTGGCACTTGTCATCAATATCAGGCACCTGAGCCCCCATCTGCCAGTCGCTGTGCTGGGCACCAGGGACAGGATGAATGCTATGAATGCTTTTAAGGATGTCTGCTTTTAAGGATGTCTGAGGCAGGTGAAGGAACAACAAGTTACATCATAGTGGGGTAAATGTGGTCCTCAGAGTGACACTAGGAGCCCCTGGGGAGGATGCCTTGGGCTTCGGGGGAGGCATGAGCAGAGAAGAGCACAGGGAGGCATCGTCCACCAAAGCAAGAGGGTGTCGGACACACAGCAGAGACTGGGGAGGTCAGCAGGCCACCTGAACGTGCAGCTGTTTTATCTCTGGAAGGTGCAAGAGGCACAGCCAGGGGAGTGGACTGAGAGGAGAGGGAAGCTGGGCCAGGGGCAAGAGGTGGGGCCTGGGGCTGGCATCCCCCTCCCCAGACCCGACCCTCCCTTGTCCAAGGAAAGCCCTGGACTCGGGGCCATGTCCCCTCCAGGTCACTCTCTCTGGAGGCCACAAAGGGAACCTGGGCTCGCCCAGGCGTTGCCCCTCCTCACACTTCCTCTCCCCCACCATGCCCAGCCCCGCGTGACCACACAGATCTGCTGCCTGCACCCAGAGAACACTGACAGGCGAGAGAGGCCATCGCGGAATGTGCCCGGGCTGAGAGAGGTGCTGCCTGTCCCAGGATGCCCTCAGTGTCCCTCGGGACTCTTGCCCATGACACTAGAGCTCCCACCTCTCTGGAAGCGAGTCCAGGTGGTGCCCCTGCCAACCACTCCACCCTCCCTGTGACAGACACGTCATGCAAGGAGTAAAACTCCAAGCTGCAGAGCTGAGCACGGGACAGGCGTCACTCACACAGGGCACACTGCTCCGTCAGCACAAGGTAGGAGCCCACAGCCTCCTGCAGTCCCACCCCAGGGCAGGGACATGCTGGGCTGTGGATATCGGGCTCCGTCACAGAGACCATTGTCACCCAGGGCTTTGCCTTGTGTCTGCACCCCCGCAGAGGAGGCCCAGGCACTGTGCACAGGGCCTGCAGGGCTCTCGGAACAGACAGGCTGCCTGTTTGGTCAAAAGCTGGAGGGGCTGGCCCAGCAGGGGCCTCAGGCCTGAAACTCTCAGCTTGCCTGGGCCAGGCCTCCTGAGAAGGTCCCTGGCTATCTGGAACCAGCCTCCTCCCACACCTCAGCTCGGCCTTTACAGAAGGTAGGACAGAAGGTGTCCTGGGCATCCTGTCTGTGGACCAGGGGAGGGCTTTCAGCACATGTGAACTGGCAGGTGGCAGCGCACTTGGTGACCTGTGTCCACTTCTGGCAGGATCTAGTGGCTCCTCTGACAGCCAAAACAGCACACAGCAAAGCCAAGTGTGTTGATGGCATGTGACTCAGTCAGCACACGGAGCCGCTGGGTGGGAGCACCTCCTACAGGGCAGGTGTGGAACTGCAGGAGGCCTCCAGCAGAGCCGGGACTGTCACCACCATGCCCTCTACAGTGCAGGCAGCCTGGGAGGGTCACACAGAGTGCCCAGGCGTTCCTATTAGCCAAGGCGGTTCCAAAACCACTCTGAAACCAGGGCAGGCCGCGAGAGGATGGCTGTCAGGGGAGTCTGAGATTGTCCCTGAAAGACACTTTGTGGCTGCCCTGTGGAGAGGCAGCCCTGACCCACCCTGGCCTGGGAGAGGGGCAGAGGAGCCCAGCAGGGGCCTCTCCTCAGGGGTCTCCAGCCCCAGGCAGGTTGGCCATGGGCCGGGCTGGCTCTGCAGCGGGAGGCCGCGGCCAGGCTCTGAAGCATGGAAGCCCAGCTGCGGGAACAGAGGGCGCAGGAGAGTGGGAGGCGGGAGCAAGGCTGAGCAGAGGCCACTTCCAGGGCTCTGGGACGGTGGGAGGCTCTGCTGCACCCAGAATCACCTCAGTTTCACGCTGCTCTCCAGACGGTGACGGCACGTGCCTGCTCCAGCAGAGCACACTGTCCCCGGGGGCCCAGCCAGGCCCAGAGGGCTGCAGGCTGTCCTCTAAGGCCAAGAACAGGAGCAGCTGGGCCACACTGGAGTCTGCGTGGACACGAGCCCCTCCCGCTCCTGGGCATGGAGGGACACCGGTGTCATCATCAAGCCAAAGGAGCCGCCACCCGTGGGCCTCCACTGTGAAGGTAGGGAAGCTGGCATGGGTGCCCAGGTGCTGCTGGCCCCCAGCAGAAGGACATCTGGCCCTGAGTCAGAGCCTATTCCTCATGGGCCCAGGTTTCAAGATGAAGCGGGTCTGGCCCAGGCAGCTCTGAGACTGTAGCGGAAGAAAACAAAACCCTCTGCGTGCCAACCCACCCCTGGGGCTCACAGAGGTGCCAGTCCATCCCCCAGAGCTCACAGAGGTGCCAGCCCACGTCCGGGGGGGCTCACAGAGGTGCCAGCCCCCCCCCCAGGGTTCTGGTAGATAAGGCGGGGCCAGGAGTCGCCCCTTTCACAGCCTCAGGTGAGGGCCTGGACACAGGACACAGACGTCACGCTGGGCGCCTCGGGCACCTCCGGCACCTCGGGCCCCTGCTGCAGACAGTGCCTGCTCCTGGGTTAAGCTCCAGAAAGGCTTTGGGTCCCCCTCTGGGTCTCGCTGTCCCTGTCCCAGGGCTGGGAGTGGCAAGCCCCAATCCAGGGCACCATGAAGTGCCACTCCTCAGCCACTCCCTGACCTGGGACGCAGGTCAGCGCCAACGCAGGGCCACAGGGCCCATGGCTGCACCTCCCGGCCACAGGAGAAGCAAGGACCCTGTGTGGCCTGTGTCGCAGGCCTGGCCCTGCACAGCGCTGGCCCTTCCTCTCACCAGCTTGCTCTGTACTCCCTGTTAAAGCTGCAGTCGGTGAAAATGAGCCTCCGCTGACCCGGCCTCGTTCCACACCGAGGGCAGAGGTGACAGCGACTTTATCACAACCCGAGTCCCCTGAGACTTCACCAAGCTCAAGGCTCTCTTAATGCAAATTTAAAAAGGTTTTAATGTGTGTTAAATAAATACCAGCCACTTGCCAGAGCCATGGTGATGGAGGGTAGATTTTATAGCTGCTACGCTTCTGATCAACTGTTACTTAAAATTAGCCCCTACCAATATTTCTAAATAATCAGATAGTATTTGAGTAGCTTAAATAAACTAAATTACATTTAAATAGCCATGAACTGGGGGTTTTACCGAGGCAGGTCCCTGCATCTGGCTGGTGTACGTGTCGGGGAGGCTGACACCCAGCCATTACACTAGCATCCGGTGGAGGGCTGTTTTAACGTCTGCGGGGATGCCCAGGAGTGCATGCCAGCCGTAAGCTCCTGTGTGGATGCTCCGGGCCTCGGGTCTGCAATCTCCACAGGAGCTTTAACGTCCCCTCCCTGCACTAGAAGCCTGCTCTGCTTCCCCTGTCGGACCTGGGGCCCTTGGTGGCTTGGGAGGTGGAGGGACGCACAGCCCCCAAGACACACCGGCCCCTCCTCCTCAGGGACGCAGACTTCCTGCCTGGGTCCTGGGTGCCCCTCAGTCCCTTCTCTGTGGTCAGGGAGGCTGTGCGGGCGGCATACGTGATGCACTTGCAGGGAC
This sequence comes from Callospermophilus lateralis, assembly GCF_048772815.1. Taxonomy (NCBI): domain Eukaryota; kingdom Metazoa; phylum Chordata; class Mammalia; order Rodentia; family Sciuridae; genus Callospermophilus; species Callospermophilus lateralis. The sequence continues at coordinate 196,636,245 of NC_135307.1, forward strand.
CCTGTGCCCCTCCCTGCCTGGCTCAGCCCCGAGGTAGGCGGTGCACCCTGATCATGCAGTGCCAGTGGGTCACAGGCTCAGAGAGGCCAGAGTCTCGCCCATGGTCACTCAAGGTGGAACTGGGCTCTGCATCCCAAAAGTCAGACCGCTGCTCCCACCGGCAGCCACCCTGCTGTGTGCCATGGGGAGGAGGTGGTCACGCTAGGAAAGTGGGCAGGGGCCCAGAGCACCCCGTTCCCAGGATCCTGTTGCTCTTTTCTCCATCTCTGAGGGAGTTACGAAGACATGAATGTTTCCTGTGGAGTTTTGCTTTGAAGGACAACTTAAGGTGACCTGACAGTGCCTCTGCTGCTGCCACGTGGCCTTGAAGTGCCGCAGGTCCCCTCTGGGTGGCCTGGACGGTTCCGACATCTTCTGGCTGCTTTCAGATCACGCGGCACTGGCTGGGTACTTGGTATGCTTGGTACGATCCGTCCAAGCTGGCAATTAACAGTGCCACAGAGAGCCTGTCCAAACCAATTTCCCCGGGCTCGGTATTTGAAAGTCTAAAAATCCCTAATACCGTGAGGCAGGCAGTATTTAAATTTAAGTTCGGTTCCCAAATGAGATCTTTTAGTTCAACTGTTCAACTTTATTTGGAAATATGAAACAGTAACTTGATTACCCGTTAAGGTAGCTTTGGCTGGGGATTATAGCCGAAATCTCTGCTCCTCCGAGTTTCCCTCCTATGTATGGAATCGCTCCAAGTTAGGAACTCGGTTCTGCGGCCCGTGCAGGAGCCGGCCAGGTGGAATGCAGGGGCTCGCAGGCTGGTGGCGCAGCACCCGAGGCAGCGCGGCTCCGGCTCCCAATGTGTGCTTCCCACAGGGGACACTTCAGGCAGGCAATGTCCAGCCACCCAAGTGGCCTGAGGGCCACCGGAGCTGCAGGGCAGCAGGTGGGAAAGGAGATCTCTGCTCAGTGGAGGGCTCTTGGCCCAGGCTCCACGCAAACGCTCCCAGGAGTGGTTCTACTTGTCCCAAGACGTCAGGAGGCAGGTGTCTCGGGCCACACGGTGCAGGTGAGGAAACAGGCACAAGGCACAGAGGGACAAGTGGCACAGAGCTGTCCCGGCCTCCCTTCACCTCCGTCCCCCCCGGCCTGCCGCCAGTCCCCTAGAACCTGCACTGCTCTCACCTGGGCCCTTCCTCCTGAGCCCTGCCTCCGCCTCACTGAGCAGCCCTGCTGAGCCCCTCCCTGCCCCTCCTGGACCCACCCCCTCCCTGATGGCACGTTTGGCTCTGGGTGTGTGGGGCTCCGGCTGCAGGGGTGCCCCAGAGTGGGATCTGGTAGAGAAGAGAGCGACTTGAGTCTTGGAGGCTCAGGGAGTCCTGGGCAGGGTGCCCATGTGGAAGACACCAGGGTGTGAGCAGGAGACCCAGGAGCAAACAGTGGCTCAGCGGTCTGCAGGGGACATCAGGGTTCCTTCACTGCAAAAGCCACCTCTCAAAGGCAGAGCCCAGAATGCGGGCCAGACTTCTAGCATGTGTCAGTGAACCTCATAGAGCTGTACCTGCTCCAGGCACAGCCGGATCTAGGAGCTCGGGTGACATGGATGTCACTAGGTAGCCTCCTCCTCATTGCATGGATCTGTCCTTGAAGTTAGTCCCCATCTCAGCAGAACCTCCAACACCAGGCCCTGAGCTGACCCCACACTCACGACCCCCACTCCAAGCTCTGGAGAGAGGTTCTTTCCTCCAGCAAACTTCTGGGAAAGACCCTCATCGGCTCTGCTTGGCTCCTATGTCCAGCAGGAAGCTAGCACTGTGCTTAGAAGGCTAAAGCTTTGAGTGGCCAGTCCCGGGTCATGTGACCTTCTGGGCATCATTCCTGCCAAACCCCTTGAACAGAGTTGAGAACCAGCTCCCTGAGGAATATTGGGGTACCTCCCCCCAGAAAAAGAAGAGGGGTGCACAGGACAAGCAAAGCAGACCAACCTGCCCCCCAAGGTGGTCAGGATGCCATATGAGGCTGGGCTGGGCAGCATCCTCTGGCCTGTCTGGCAAAGCTGCACCTGGACTTCACACAAGCAGGTAGGTCAGTGAGGACGGGGTCACCTGCCAGGCCCTGTTGTCTTCCCAGGTCACCATGCCCAGCCTCAGATGCTCATAGTCCAGCCAGGAAACCTCAGCACGTGTGCACATGTGGGAGCAGCCTCCAGGTCTCAGGCCCCGTGCCTTGGAACCCCCAGGGAGCCACCCACCTCTGGGTGGCAAGTGTTGTGCAGAATTCCCACTGCCAGGGCTATGAGCAGGTGGGGAGGAGCTCACTGGTCACCCTGGAAACAGACCCAAGGAGGTGCCATTGCTGGCTGGTGAGGAATTGGGGTGGTCCAGCCCTCAGTGGGTGCAGGAATCGGCCCCGCCATCTGGAAAGAATTGGGTGGTAAATAGGAAAAACTAAAAGGTGTATCTGTCTTTCCCAGCAGTTGCTGGTTATGTAGGCAAATGCCCAGAGGCTCGGTCACCTGTGCACTAGGATGGCCAGCACAGCACCCTGGGGGTGGGGCTGGCACCTGAGAGGGGAAGAAGGACGCCTCCTGCAGGGCGTGCCCGGGCTGCTGTGGACCCCAGCTGAGCATGGTGACTGGGGCATTGAAGGGTGCAGGGGCCGTGGTTTGGTGAAACAATGCCACACGACGACCGTATTCCATGACCGTATTCCATGCGGCTCTGCGGCACTGAGGGGCCCTCTCGGGAGTGAAAAGGGCCTGGAACATTCCCAGACAACAGAGCCGAACGCCATAGCCCTGCAGGCTGTGAGCAGTGCCACCCAGCTCACCCGAGTGTGGCCAGGCGGGCAGTTCCTGCCACCTGCGTGGAGGGGCAGGACAGGCTGGGGGACACCCTGCGCTGCTCTTGCCGTCAGGCCTCATGGCCTTGGTGGGAAGGCTTTCTTCACGGGGTAGTGGCCGAGCACAGAGGGTCCTGCCCATGTGTGGGACCAGCTTAGCTGTGGGCACCTGCCCCACTCAAGAAAGTTAATAGAAACAAGCGGAGAAGTGGGAATGGAGGGACCTGAATACAGGAGGATGTGACGTTGGCAGAGACGGAAGGAGGGACAGTGTCCCAGGAGGAGGGGCCAGGCAGGACCGCATCCCCTGGGCAGAGGGACCAGCAGTTCTAAAAAAAGCCACCACAGGGGGTGTGTGGGTGGGGGGTGACATTCAGCAGGTGCTGCTGGGTGGGCCCCAGGGTAGGGAGTGAGGGCTGACGGTGGTTGGGACTGGATCGGAGGACCCCTGTGGGGCCAGGCTGCCTTTGAGTCCCAACAGGCCCCACGGGTCCCAGGCTCTGGCTCTCGGTGCCCTGGCCCCGGCCCTGCTCTCAGGCCTGAGCACAGGGCTCTTCAGCTGTGCAGCCAGGTTGGGGAGCAGAGCCCACACGCCCTCCAGCCACAGTGGCCCCCGGCGGAAGAGGCAGACGCCGGGGGCCAGCTCCCTGCACGCCTGGCCTCCTGTGGCCTTGAGGCAGGCCAGGGCTCTGGTCGCTGGTGCTTGTCCAGCAGGCTGCGGCTAGGGCCGATCCTGGCCCGACCAACACAGCACGACAGGCCAGCGAGCTCACAGGGTGGCAGAAAAGAAGCCTCAAACCTCTCGGGCAACATTTTCTGAGAAGCAACAATCATAAAAGAAAACCTTCCTGGGGCCAACAGTTCATGCACCCAGGTCCACAACTGTGACCCTGGGTCGTGTTCCTGTGAGGGGCAAGAGGACACACATGTCCTGGCCTGGTGCTGGGCCCCTGGCCTAGTGGCCTGTGTGCTTCAGAGGCCCAGGACAGTGCCCTGGACGCCCAATGAAGAGATGAAGAAGGAGCTTTCCCGGAGCCCAGGCGCGCCCAGAAGGCCGGGCGCCCTGCCTGCCGCAGGTAGACCCCTGGGAGCACTCACTGCTCCTGGGAAGGGGCCGCCGGAGACCCACACTGCAGCGTGCCCTGGGGTTAAGGGCCACAGGGGATGTGGGGCTGGAGGCCGTTTCATACCCACTGAAACCCGAACCCGAGGAGCGCTCCTGCCCTCTCCCCAGGGAAAGGCACACAGGCACACACGTGGGCACATGCTCACACGCTCAGAGCGGAGGGGTCAGTGTGTGAGGGGTCCAGGCCAGTCATCTGCACGCCACTCAGACTGGGGCTGCTGGAGAAGCCACGCCTTGGCCACTAGTGGTGAATCCTGGGGTCCAGTGAGGGGAGGAAGGAGGGGACTGTGTCCAGCAGAGACTGCAGTGATGCCCACCCAATGGGCATGTGCTGAGGGAAAGCCGTGGCACCCGGGCACCTGCTCCTGTCCCCAAGCAGGGCCCAGGAGCAGCACAGCCCCAGGACAGGGTTACGTGCCCCGTTCCTCGGGGGCTTCTCTGCTGCAGGATCAGAGAAGAGCTGGCTCTCGGAACCACAGCCCCGTCTCCATGAGGCCCTCCACCAACGGGCAGCTCAGAAGCCGCTGCAGTCCAGACCTGAGCGTCGCCACCCCTCCCCCGGTCCGGAGAGGAAACTCAGACCTCAGTGAGTCCGTGGCACCTCAAGGGTGGACTCTGGGTCTTAGAGCTGTGTAGGGCCTCTCTCCCGGGCAGGCCTGGCCCCTCTTAGATCTTGCTCCCTCCGAACACTAAGGGAAACACATGCAGGTATCATTTCTCCCGCGGCTGAACCACAAGCGCAGCCTTGTGCGGCCCTGCTGTGCGCCAGCTCCCGCCTGGCGGTCCAGACTGCCCTGGCCTCTCAGTGTGTGCTCATCCACACCCCGTCTGTCCCCAAGGGCAGAGGCCACGGTCTCCACCCCCACCCGGCCTCCGCCTGGGCAGACTGATGTTGTCAATGCACTGCCCACGGGGGGCCCGGGGGCCAAGGGACTTGATGTCGACCTAGACCCCGAGTGTGACCACCACCGTCAGCAAGGCCCACCACCACGTGCCGAGGACTCCCGGAGCACAAGGCTGCGTCGTTGTGAGTCAGAGTGTCTGGGCCTGCCAGGGAATGTCATCCGTGTCCTGCAGGGAGGTGCCTGCCCTGCCTTGGGAAACGCTCTCTGTCAGGGCCATGGTCAGGGGGCCGTGGGCTTGGGCCTAAACTTCAGCGAGCCTGCCTGGGAGCTGGACACACGGGGTTTTCCTCCCCGTCCACCACACAGACAGTCCCAGTCGGGGTTCTGAGGTGGGTGGGCCGGGTCGGGGGCACAGGAATCGGGTTGCTCTGGGCAGGGAGATGCGGGGGCAAATCTCAGGCAGCCCAGGAGGAAGGGCAGCTGCACCTGCAGGTCGGCGTGCCCACAGGATTCCCCGTCCCTGACCTGGACACGAGAGCCCTGGTTAAAGACCCAAGTCCAGTGATGGCAGGTGGCCGTGGCCTGGGCCAATGCCCATGCTGGGAGGGAACAGGGCAATGTGGGCTCCCAGCCTGGAGGTCCGTCTGGTCCTGGGCTAGCGGGTGAGAGGAAGCCAGAGATGGCAGCAGGGTTGGAACCCCTGGGGAGGGCCGGAGAGCAAGCCTTTGCTAACCAGGGAGGTGTTTTCCACTGGACAAAATCAGAACCTTCTGTGTGTGCCAATGTCACAGCCTGTGCATACCTGGGACCCGGCCAATGTCCTGGGAGAAAACCGGGAGGCCAGGGTTTCTCCACGACCTTAGTGAAGTCCACGGGCCACATGAGCTGTGTGGACCTGGCTCTCAGGTGGGTGAGGGGCAGGCTGAGGGCTTGATCAGGGGAGGGTGAGGGTCTGGGGTGCACATTGGAGGTCCTGGGTCATATGGCTGCCGAGTCCTCCTGCCCCTCACCACACACCACACCCACCATCCAGGAGTGGACTGATGTTGATCAGCAGTCTCCGCCAAAGTGGCTCAGCCCAGGATTGTGCTCACCGCAAAGCAGAGAGGAGAGGTGCGGGGTCAAGGCCAGCTACACGTCCTGCTCCTGGCTGACCCCAGGGAAGGACCCACCATTGGCGTGGACTTTGGGTATGGGAAGAATCGGCCTTCAGAGGACCTTGTTGCTGGTCCCCTGCCCAAGGTGGTCTTCCTCAGCAGCCTACCCTGGCTCTTTCCAGTAAAACAGCCCCCACCCACCCAGGCATGGACCTGACCTGTTTCTCAGACCCCCACCAAGTTGTGGCCCATGGCGAGGAGGAGGGGCGACTTTGTCAGAAATGGTAAAAAGTGAGCCACACCCTGCAGGAGACCTGGGGGCAAGGGTCTGCACGTCTCCGCTCCCCCTCCCCACGCCTGCTCCCCATCTCCATCTCCAGAGGCTGGTGTCCTGCAACTGCTGTCCACGGGTCTGGTGGCCGGGCAGAACAAGGGGGGCCCTCAGTCCCCAAGCACTTCCCAGGACCCCAGAGCTCCCTCAGCTCTCCGGCCCTCCTGCTCCCGGCTTCACCCCGCCAGCCTGGAGCAGGGCTTCTCTGCACCCCCAGCTGGCCTCGCGGTTTCTCTGAGACTCTGTTGGTGACAATGTCAGGCCCTTGGCTGGGCACGTATGGCTGTGCCATCCATCCCCTCCGCTGGGACTGCACCCCAGGGCCAACTTCCCTGGGTGAGGTCAGAGGCCGATGCAGCCCAGGGCCACACTGCAGGGCCAGGCCTGGGCTCCAAGCCCTGGGAGCTTCAGGGCCCTGCAGTGGGCAGCCTGGTAGGGCTCGACTCGCAGGCAGGATGGCCTCTCTCGGGCCTCCCACTCCTTCTTTGTGGCTTTTTGCCTGTTTCCTCTTGTTTGCCTGGTCCTTGGTGGGGACCCTTGCTGGGGGCAGCTCATGGCTGGCTGCCCAGGTCCCCACGGCTCCCTGGCTCACCCTTTCCATGCAGACCACACCCAGAGGTGCTCCAGTGTGTGGGCCCCTTGTCCTGGGCCTGCCCCATCCTGCTCAGTGATGAGGGTGGCTCCCAGGCTGTCACAATCCCGGGGATGCAGACCAGAGCTCCAGGGTCCACCAGGGCTTTGCCTGAGAACCCAGAATCTGAGCAAACGGCGGGGAGGTTGGAGGCAGCTCTGTCTGCAGGACTGCAGGCCCCCAGCCCACACTGAGCCCTCACCCCCACAGGGCCAGGGCCACAGCCCTGAGGGCGGGAGAGGGGTCAGCTTCAATCCAGGCCCCAGCTCCTGAGTAGGTGTCGGTGGCCCCTGCCAGCCCCACTCTGTTCGAAGAGGAAAGCAGCTATGACCTCAGGGTCCAAGGACCGACACCATGGGAAGGTCTCAGGAGCCACCTCAGTGCTGCGGGCGGTCACCCGTTCTGGAGTGGTGCAGAGCCATCCAGGGCTGGGACAGGGATCCAGGCCGCCCAGCAGATCTAGCTGCCCCAGGGAAACCCCTGTCTAGGGCCAGGGCAGGAGGACTCACCAGCCTGTGCCCTCTCCTGAGCAGATGGCCACACCTGCCCTCCCACGCTGGTTTGCAGGCTCCCCAATGACCTGCAGACTCACCAGAGACGGAGGCGGAGCTCCTGTGCCCAGAGCGGTTCAGAGCTGCAGTTAGACCCTGCCTTGCAGAGATGTGAACGTGAGCCCTGATAACGGGCTGCACCCACCAGCCAGCCTCTGAGGCGCTGGAGCGTCTGTAATGCCCCCCGGATTCCTGATACCGTGCTGAGCGAGCCGAGAGGCATAGTGGCTCTGGAGGCCCCCGCTGCCAGGACGTGCTACTGAGATTTTTTTTCGGGGGGTGGGGGGAAGGGGTCCTGGGGATTTAACCCGGTGTGTTTAACCACTGAGCTACATCCCCAGCCCTTTTAGGTTTTTTTTTTCTTTTTTTTTTTTTGAAACAGAGTCTCACTAAGTTGCTGAGGCTGGCTTTGAACTTGTGATCCTCCTGCCTCAGCCTCCCTGGTGCTCCCTACTGCCTAGGGAGCTTACAGACGTGTACCACTGCACCCAGCTGTTGAGCAAATCTTAAGGACCGTTTCCTCATGGTACTAGGGGACCGTATGGGTTCTAGCACTTCTTCATGAGGGGTAGTCCTCCAGTCCCGGCCCCACAGCAGAATCCCATCTGCCCTGGGCTCTGCGTGCAGGTTCCTGTGTGCAGCCAGGGTAGACCTGGGAGGTGGCGCCTCAAGACAGTTCCTTCCAATCCTTGCACCCGGCCCAGGAGCTCTAAAAGTGTTGGATAGGATGCTTGAAAAATCTGCCCTGAGAACGTGGGCTTGCTTTAACGTGTTGGGGGAGCATGGTCTATGCCCAGAGGGCGCCAGGGCGGAGGGTGAGAACCAGGGTGGAAAGGGCTTGTGGCAGATGGTCTACGGTGTCCCTCCCAACCAGACGCCAGGACTCCAGGTCTCACATTTCCACCAGGAAAGGCACCACAGGACCAGGGGGTCACTGCCTGGGAGGTCTCAGAGCTGGACGTCGGAGGTCTTGTGGCATGAAGTGTTGTCCAGGCTCAGTGAGGACCCCAGCAACTCCCGCTCCACTGAGCTGGTGGGGCTAGGAGGACGGCTGTTCCTGCAGCCATTCCAGCTCCCAGCCTGGACTGGACCCTTGGCCATGCTTGTCCCACGGAGATCCACAGAATGACAGTGAAAGGCATCTCATCTCATCTCCGTGTGCCGAAGACAGCCCAAGGGAGCCTCCCAAATAGGAAAGGGACTTCTCTGGGGTCCCCTGTCAGCAAAGGGACAGGGGAGCCTTCCGCAGGCTCAGAGCTTGTGTCCTCAGGCCCCGGAGCCCCAGCTACGGCAACTCCAAGTCAGAATTAAAAGAAGCAAATGGAATACTGGTGTCCTTATTCTAAATCTTTGAAACTGCTAATCCTAGATTATCAAATGCAAAGTGTGCCCCGGCCCACAATGAAAAGCTCACACTAGTGAGGTTTGGAACCAGGACCTGGTTATCTGTCCTTGGTCACCCGGCTGCCTGGAGATCAGCAGTGCCCCTATTTACTTATTAAATCTTCCACTTCTCCAATTTACAAAAGGTTTTAAGAAGCAATTTCACTTGGCCCTGGCACAGAGGAGCTTAAAGTCGCCTAAAACCCGCACAGCTTGGGCACCTCAGATTCAGACGCCCCCCAAGAGCCTTCCCGGGCGGCTCCGGGGTTCTGGCGAGTGCAGCTAGAGGAATGTCCCAGGAAGGGAGCTGCGGGGGCCTGAGTCTGTGACCTGAAAGTCTGCCTCTCGGGAGCCTCAGGAAGAAGGGGCTGGGGGAGAACAGGGAGGCCAGCTCCAGGAGGCTCGGCCGTCCCTCCCAACCTAAACCAACCTAACGTTCTCACCCGTTTCATCTCCATGGCCTAAAAATATGTCCCCGATGTCCATGGGACACAATGCCCAGCAAGATCAAAGCGTGGCCTCAGTTGCTGCCTGATTTTCTCAGCAGAGACGCGGTGTTTCTGGCGGCAGAGTCCAGGGACCCCCCCTCGACACGGGCTGTTCTCTTCATCCCTCGAGATGTCCTTTCTTAGGGTGACGCAGGCCATCTGTCTGCCGGGCGACACCGTCTAAAGTACCACCTGCCGCAGATCAGAACTTCTCCCTCCGCTCAGAGGTGCAGAAGGACCCCCTGGAGCCAGGGCCCGTCCCATTGGCTTCCCGGGAGAAGAGGCCGGTGGAGACAGGACGGCGTCCAGTGGGGTCTGGAGGAACCGCAGGACAGCAGGAATGTCACAGTGTGCCCACAGGGCAGAGGTCCTGGCAGACCTGCCGGTCCTGGCTGTGCAGCAGCGCCCACTCCCCAAGAGGACACCTGGCCAGGGCTGCTGATCCCTGCCCGCGGCCTTCCTCGAGTCTGCCACCTCCTCTGTGGCCAGCAGGCAGTGGGGCTCTCGGGGTGTTTTGAGTCTGTTCCCAGCCCCACTTCTGTCACAGCAGGTAGGAGTGGAGTGCAGCCTGACTCGGGGCCAACCCTGACTCCCACAGCGCATTCTGGAGGAGCAGATCTGGACCCCCAGCAGGGCCCTGCGTGTGTGCCCACCACCTCTTTGTGCTCAGGCCCTTCCCCTGGCACACGATCCGGGAGGCACCGAGCTCGCTGCCCTCCAAGCATGGAGGTTGCTTCTTCTGGACTTCAGACCCCAGACCCGCCCTCCCCGGGCCAGGAGGACCCCGGCCAGCCCTCCGTTGGGCCTGCTGGCTCCAGCTGTGGTGCCCGCCCGAGCTCCCCCTCCTGAGGTCCCACCAAGGCTTGCTTTCTCCTGCATGGACAGTGAACCCCCCGGTCCCCGTTCACACCAGGATTGTCCCCCTGGCATGCTGGACATCAGCCCTTCTGCCCCCATTGACAGTCGGTCAGCTGGGCCATTCTCGGCAGCAGACGGCCGAGAGTGAGGGTTTGAACGGGAACTGGGCAGCAGATGCTGGGAGCTGCGGTTGCCTGGACAACGGCCCGCAGGCCACGGGAGCCAGCCGGATCCTCCGCAGCGAGACGCACACTGAGCGGACAGCCAGCACTCGCGGACTACCCGTGGCCCCAGGACATGGGGCTGACTGGGTTGAAGCCTGTAGCCTAAGCTGGTCCCTGTGCACACACACTCCCACTTTCACGTATTTCACAAGCTCGGATGGTGGAGAGGGAGTGGCCCGTGCTGGCCCAGGCACAGCCTTCAAGGCACCTGCTTGGGCTGAGAATAGCACGTCCAGCCCCAAACTGCCTCGGCCCAGCTCCAGGCCCACATTCCAGAATCAGGAAGAGGCCTGCTGGAGGGCCTTCGGGGTGCCTGGGGTCCAGGAGGAGAGGGCCACTTCTCTGACGATCCAGGCAGGAGCCTTACGGTTCAACCCAGTTAATGTCACAAATCAGCACTGGGTCCCTCCCCTCGTCCTTCTTCCAGTCCTGGCTGACGGGGATGAGCAGGTGGAGCTGTTGCGGCTGCTGGACCTCTGTGAGGTGGGCATCATGGCAGGAGCCATGTGACTGTGCCCAGATGTCCCCAGATCTCCTCATTAGAGGGAGGACCCTGGTCCTTTGGGTTCTCCCCTTCCCGCCCCCCTCCCCCCGAGGCCTGGGGCACCTGCAGGACCTCCATACACAGCACTGGGGACAGGCCAGTGAGGACCAACTAAGCAGACATGAAAGCATCAGAGGCTAGAAACTGTCCCGTCCGAGAAAGACCGGGACCCTAGGACCACAGGACGGAGAGAGCGCACGGACGTCTGCGTGGGTCCCTGGCTTCCCAGCGCTCCTCACGCCATCCTCTCTCCCAGGAACGCGTGAAGCACATTTGTATTCCGCAGCTTCCCGCGACTCTGATTTATCACATCTCCCCAAATACATCATTAGGATGATCATGTGCATTTATGGAAGCGGCCGGCTAGAGCCCAGCACTGGCTCCGCGGTGCCAGCCCCCAGCACGGTTGGCACGCTGTAGCACTCAGGTACCTCGGTTAGAAGGAGGCTTCGACGGTGATGGCCGGGCGGGTCCTCTCCTCTGCTGCTGATTGGTATCGTTTGTGTGACAGCTCCAAGCCTCCCGCCGGGCGGGGGCAACCTGGGATGCACGTGATGACAAGCCTTCTCGGGCTCTGTGCGCCGCGGAGGGGACGTGTCACAGCAGCTAGTTCAGTTGTGCTGATGAGATGCATATTCATGGGGGGCTCGGCTACGGCGCCCTCACTGGACGGCAGGCCTGGTTCCCAGGACTGGACCAGCCCAGCAGAGACGCAGGGGGAAGCGGGGAGGGGTCTCTGAACTACACACCCCCCTGCCTGGACAGACCTAAGCTCAGACCCTGCTTCTGCTGCCGACCAGCCAAGTGGCCCAGGCCAGTTCAGGGTGGCCAGGGCAGGGAGGGCACACCCTCCTGCCCAGGTCACCCCTGCATTTGGCAAAGAAAGACACTCAGGTGGGAGCCAGGACCGTCAGGTTCTGGAATGGCCCTCAGGGCGCCTTTCACGTCCCAGGCTCTGGGCTCAGAACAGACCTGGACAGACCACCCGGCTCCAGGAGGCCTGGGCGGAGGTCACCAGAGACCAGACAAAGAGGAGGCAGGCCCACCCCCTCCCTGGTCCTTGGGAGGCCTCTGCTGTGGAGGGTCCCCCAAGAAGGCCCTGCTGTGGGGGTCCCCTCAGGAAGAGCCTGCCGGGGGGTCCCTCTGAGGTGGATCCAGTGTTGTAGGGAGGCGTGACGGAGCCCTGCCCTTCTGTGTCTCTGAGGTGTGCCCTGTACTGCCTGGGTGACCCTCTGGGTGATCCATCTGGGATTTATTTAGGATGACTTTGCTTTAAATGGAGGAGCCCAGGGAGGAGAACCAAGCAGTGTAGTTCAGTTCCGCTTCCCAAACGGTTTCCAGGCACCTGCCTGACGGGTCACAGAGCCCCCAGTGAGATGGGCCATGAGCGTCACTCGAATGTGGATAAAGCCACGGTCACCTGCGCACACGGGTGCACCACAGCAGCGGCCCCAGGGACTCCACGGGCCAGCCCATCGCCAGCAGCTGACGCACTCCCCCTGGGCCCACTGAAGAGGGTGGACGGGGAGAAGTGAAGTTGGCGTTTCATTGTGTAAAATAACATGAGGTAGAAGTCGCCATCGGAAGGAAGCATAGGTGCACAGCCGTGTGCAGCCACCGCCGTCCCCAGAACGCCACGCGTTCCCCACTGGGACGTCCTCAGCCCCTGAAGCCACTGCTGCACTCTGTCTCCACAGCTGAGCCTCGTACTGGAACCTGCCGTCGGTCCTGCTGCCAGCCTCGCTGTGCGGTGGCCGGGCTCAGAACCGCTTCCTTTTCCAGGCTGAATCACACTCTCTTTCGTGGACGGACATGGGTCTATCTGTCCACTGGTGGGCTCCTGGGTCCCCCTGCTGGCCAATGTGAGTAATGCCACTTACAGGACAGTCTCATTGGTGACTGAGGAAAGAGACATGAAACCAGGATCTGGGTGACTGGGGAGCCCCCTTGCCTTGTGTGTGTGCCCCCTGGGGAGCAGCGGTCCCTGTGCTGTCCTGATCAGTGTGGCCTCCGTTCCTACCTTGGTCAGGCAGGCACAGCCGTGGGGACATCCCTTCCCTTGAGGGGTGACGGAGGGGGCCGTGAGGTCATGATGTAAACGTGCCTGGGACGGCACCCCACCGTAACACTCGCTGTGGGGACACGTTTGGGGCTGGCTGATGCTGATGTGCTGACGCTGGGCTGGGCTGGGCCAGGGGTGGGCCAGGCGCCCCCGCCTCAGCTCAGTGAGCAAAGCCACCCTCCCGACAATCTGTGCCACGCTTGAGAACCCCTGGAAACGGAGACCGGCATCCTGACCCCCAGTTTCTTTCAAGGAACCATCAGCTGCTGGGGTCGCACACACGGTGCCCACGGTGCCCTCGGTGGAGGGTGAGAGGAAAGTGCACCCATGCCCACGGGAGGCAGGGAACAGGGACACTGGACGGCAGGGCCCAGCAGGAGTCCTGGCAGCACGGCTCTGCTGGCCTATAGGGTCAGCATCGGGTTGCAGGGGAGTGCCTGGCAGCACCCCCAAGTCTGAGCACCCCAAGTCTCAGTGTACCTGGAATCCCACCCCCAAGAAAAGGGCCGACCCTCACTCTGCTCCTTGCCGTCAATCCTAGTTTTCCAACAGGAGGAGACCTAGGGACCCTGGCCACTGAGAAGCCCTCCCTGTGGTTGACTGGCCATCCTGCTAAGAGCCCTCAGCCTCCTGAAGGACAACCTGTCCCTCCTGCCTCCCCGAGACTGCTTCCCAGATGAGGAGCTGAGACACGTGCCCTCCACGGCCTGGGCGTTCCTGGTCTCATGCAGGAGACATAGAGTCGAAGCTGCTGAGGTTCCCTGAGCCCAGTCATGCCACGGAGACCTCGAGTCCCGTCTCCAGCTCCACACTCGGCTGTTGGCACCGAGTCTTCATGTCCACCTCGAGGAGCGGCGTAGTAATGGTCTTTGTGTGTGTGTGTTGGGGGGCCGGGGATTGAACCCAGGGCCTGTGCAGGTGAGCTTCGTCCCCATCCCTAATGATCTTTTAATGCTTGTCATCAGGAAAGCAAAAGCTTCTCCGGCCCTTATCACGGAATTTCCCTGTGTGTCACCATTCAGAGATTGGTCACAAGGCCCCCTGAGCTGGGCCGGGCCAGGGCTGGGCTCCCAGGGAGGCTGTGAGAGCCGAGGTTGGCCCAGCCTCTGCAGGGAAGGCAGAGGGAAGGAGGGACCCCTCGGGCTGTGGGGCCGGCCACTCCCACCCACCTTCTCCAGGAGTGGGGTCCTTCCACTTCCTCATGTCCAGTGTGGACAGGATCCTGTCCAGCCAGGAGGGTCTTGACGTGGTTGTCGACAGCCCCGGGTGCTTCTCCCCCCTCCTTCAGGAGGGCGGTGGCCTTGTGCTTCTCTGCTGGATGTCATCTTGGTAACAACTGCTTGCCAGCGACAGCCGGCAGCCCCGCAGCCCAGGCTGGGTGTGATGCTGAGCTGCATGTCCACCCCCGGGTGTCCACCCCCGGTGCCTGGAGCCTCGCTCCCGGAATGAAGCCCCTGCCGTTCATTCATCCCAACACAAGGCCACGTCACCTCGAGTTGTGCATGGGACCCTCACGCCTCCTGTGAGGGGCGGGCAGCGTTTTCACTGTGCAGAGCTGTCACCGTGCTGAGATCACCAGGACTGTCACTGTGGTGCTGAAATGGCAGGTGACGGTAGAGGACACATGGTCGTTCCTGTGTCTCTGAGGCAGGGGTGCCACTCCTACACCAGGGGCAAGGTATGCAGTGCTGCCTCCTTTGTGCACAGCACCCCCAGGAGCCAAAGTGCCGGACACAATGGCCCTTCTGGGCTTGGCAGGGCTGTGGTGGGAGAAGGCCGCCAACAGCCACAGGTCTGCCCAAGTGAGGCCACCCGTCAGGGGACCTCCTTGGCCCCCACCACAGCATGCCCCCCACCCCGCATCTCAGGAAGCGAGGTTCCCAGGCCAGGACAGAGGTCACAGTCTCTTCCAAGTCCTGGCTTCTGTTTCCCTCGCCACCTGGCCCAGGCCTCCGGACACCCCGTGCTTGTTGGGAAGAGGACGTTTGTAGATGCAGAAGGGAACCTGGGGTCACGGGACCACCGCCCCACGACAGGCTGTCGGGGGCAGGGTGAGAACGAGGGCGCTGCAGGCCTGGCTGTCCACAGAAGGGAAGGCTGTCTCCAGGCCTGGCCTGGCCATCCCGACACGCATAAATCAGGCCGACAGGCCACCCTTGCACTGTCCAGGAGTGTGGAGCCAGGCGGCTGGTCAGGCAGCAGACCTCCCTGCAGCCCAGTGGCTCTCTGCCTCCATCGGGGACACAGGTGTCTCGTGGCTGAGGAGACTCCAGGGGGAAAGACCTGGCCCTTCCAGGTTTGCCTGGACTCAGACCTGAGAGTCCAGGGCCTGAGAGAAGAGCAAGGAGGGTGGCCTGGTCACTGCGTGGAGGGGTTCTCAGCTGGCCCAGAAGCTGGGGTCAGCACGTCCGACAGGCCCCGCAGGCCTGCTTCCCCCGTGGGAACCTGGGCCCGGTGATGGCACCATGGATCGGAGGCCTCCAGAGACTCATGTTGTGCCTGAGGCCAGGCTGGGCATGGGACTGTAAGGGAGAGAGGCCTGCAGGGAGCCCAGGGGCACAGGGGCATGCATCCCATTTAAAGGGGCAGCTGTCCAGCAACCCTGGACTATCATCCTGAGCCAGGTGTCCTAATTTTTCACGAGGACCCAGAAATCTGGATTCCTGTGTGAAATCTATCTTTGAGTTCTGCTAACTAGACTGGAGGCCCCACCATCCTCAGGGTACCTGCCGTCCTGCTTCTCTCACCCCTGCCTGTGACCGTCCCCCCACTCCAGAGGGACTGAGTCTCTGCACACAAGCACAGCGGGAGCCAGGCACCAAGGCCAGGCCACTCCCGTGAGCCAGGCTCTTGGACTCCAGGAGAAATGAAGCCAGCGGGAAAACTCCTCCTGCCTCAGGAAGGCATACTGGCTGCTGAGACACAGCCCACTCCACTCCGCGGGGTTGTGTCTGCATCATCACCCAAGCAGGGCTGGGGAGGCAGGAGAGCGTGTTGGGGACTGTTCAGCCCAAACCCCCAGGGCCAAGATGCGTCCATCTTTGTGGTTCCTGAGTCTTGAGCGTGGTTAGGTAACGCACTTGTTCTAGACCGTGTTCTCCCTCCTCTGGGCAAAGGATCCCCTCACACAGTGAGGATGACAGTGATGCTGGGGATACTCAAGATGATGGTGATGAAGGAGATGATGCTAGTGACAATGTGGACAAAGATGGTGGTGGTGGTGGTGGCAATGGTACTAGTGACAATGTGAATAACCATGACAGTAGTGATTACAGTAATTATGATGATGATGGTGTGATAATAATGGTGGTGATGGTGGTCATGATGATAGTGGTGATGGTGATAGTGGTGGTGATGGTGATTGTGGTTGTGATGATGGTAGTAATGGTGATAATTATGGTGATAGTAGTAGTGTAATAATGGTGATGATGGTAATGTGGTAAAGATGGTGATAGTAGTGATGATAATGATGGTGATGGTGATAATGGTGTGGTGGTGATAGTGATGGTGGTTGTGATGGTGATGATAGTGGTGATGGTGATGGTGGTGGTGGTTATGATGGTGATGGTGATAATAATGGTGGTGATGGTGATGGTGGTGATGGTTATGATGGTGATGGTGATAATAATGGCGGTGGTGATGGTGATGGTGGTGATGGTTATGATGGTGATGGTGATGGTGATAATAATGGTGGTGGTGATGATGGTGATGGTGATGGTGATGGTGGTGTTGGTGATAGTGGTGATGGTTATGATGGTGATGGTGATGGTGATAATAATGGTGGTGGTGATGATGGTGATGGTGATGGTGATAATAATGGTGGTGGTGATGATGGTGATGGTGATGGTGATAGTGGTGTTGGTGATGATGGTGATAGTGATGGTGTTAATAATGGTAGTGATGGTGGTGATGGTGATGGTGGTGATGACAGAGGTGATGTGATGTGGGTGGTGATGGTGATAGTGGTGATGGTGATGGTGGTGATGGTGATGGTGGTGATGGTGATGGTGATGGTGGTAGAAGATGTAGAAATTGTAACCACCATCTCTTGACTACTTTCTCTGAGTCTTTAAGTTACAAATATCTTGATTTTAATTTTCCTGGCAGTTTTAATGTATTAGGTGTCACTCTCCACTTAATGAAAGAACAGACCAAAAATTAAGAAAGTCAAACTTGTCCAAAGATTCACTAATAAGTGATAAGATGAGGAAATGAACCCAGAACTATTTCATTCCAGACATGCCTGAAATCGTTGACAGGTTATCTTTCCAATGAATCTGTGTGTATTGTGCCCATTTGAACAGCTAGGTCCTTGGTGACCACTTAAACAGTTGGCAGCACAGGACGTTGTGTGTATATCACATTTATGTTCCCAGTTTCATGTGCATGCTTTAGAAAATAAAACCTGCTATTCTCTACTAAGTAAACTTACTGTCAAAGATGGCCTATCGAGAGATGCCATGCTGAACACCCACACGGGGGTGGCTCCCTCTCTGTGTTTTCTTGAGAAGGCAGAGAAACGCTGTCTTGGGCCGGGGAGGAACTGCTGGAGCAAGCAGTGCTAGGGACCATTCAGCACGTGGGTGTGTCTCTTGCCCTGCTGTTTTCCACCAGATGTTGGAGCAAGGTTCCTCGAGAGCATCTCACTGTCCTCACAGCTTGCGGATGGCAGCTCTGGGCCTCACAGGCTTCCTCCAGAGCTCAGCGTCCCCCATCCTGCATCGTACTGAATGGTCCCCAGTACGCCGTGCCCACTGCAGCGCTGGTGGGGACTTGCAGGTAACTGGTATGGCCAAGATGAGACTCTTGCACCCTACAAAGATGGGTAAGAATGCAGAAAACGTGTCTCCCTTCCAGGCCGACAAGCAAATTGGGTGCATCCCTGATGGTAGGGGCAGGCAGGAAGGAAGGGCGGGGCCCCTGGGAAGCGTCATCAAGCTTTCATAGCTTTCACCCCATGCTGAACTGATAGGCGCTGTCTGCACGTGCTCCCGTTCCCAGCACTTGCCTCATTCATTTACCTAGAATTAACCAGCAGGAAAACTTGGGAGAAAAGAAGTCTTTTGATAAGAAATCGTAAGCTGGTACCAGACAGGAGGCCGGTCAAGGTCCCCAGAGTAGTGATATTTAGAAGAGAGGGAATCCTTTCATTGAAGGCCTCTTTCATCTGGAACCTTCTTCCAGCCTCTACAGAGCTGCCATTCGGCCGAGAGCTGGCGCTGGGCCAGGGGCAGTGAGAACAGGGCTGAGAACAGGCTGACCCGCCCCCCAGGCCGCTAGGTGCAGCGACACTCTGAGCACAGGCAGCCCTCACGCGGGTGCTTCGCAGACAGTGTTTAAGGAGGGGTCTCCTGTGGCCCGAGGCCGTGTCGCTGGTCCTGTGGCCTCAGCCACAACATCCTGGTCTAGGACTCACCAGAGACCACAGGTGTGGGTCTGATGTTCCCCCTCTGTCCTCTCCGCCACCCCTTCACCCATGATGTTTAGGCCATCTTCACCAAGACCCCGAACCCCAGGATCATGGGCCCAGGCATGGCCCGGGCCCCGCCCGAGGGCTGCACCTGCCCTCACCCACCTGCCGCACACCTCATCTGTGGAGGTAGGCACAGCTCTCCCCCAGCTTCAGCAGTGAGCAAACTGAGGCAAAGGGGAAGCTAAGCAACTCGCCCACACTCACAGGCAGAAGAGTAGAACCTGGACTCGCATCTGGGCAGCTGAGCCCAGAGTGGACTCCTGCCCACGGTGCACTGAGGCAGCTCCAATATGGCAAACTCAGCATGTCCAGCGGAGCCCTGGACCCCTCAGACATGAGCCCACGCTTCCCAGGGGCTTCTGCAGTCAGCTCCATCCTCCCCGTGCCTGAGATCCTGTCTGCCCGAATCCCTATCCAGTCCATCTCCAGACTTAGGGCTGCACCTTCAAGGCAGGTGTGGAATAGACCACCCCAGGCAACCGCACCAGGCCATGTCGTCCCTCTGCATGGCCTCCCTGCTCCTGCCCGCCACTCCCCCACCGTCCATGACAAGCACCCAGCACCCAGCTCTCCCCGCCCTCCTCAAGGGCACAGTCCCTCCTGGCCGGGGAGAGGTCAGCGTCCTGGGGAGGTCTTCGCTGACCTCCTGCCCTGCTCTCTCCCATGCCCACCCCCAGCCACCTTGGTCAGCCAAGCTCCCAGCTCTGCGTGTCTTCCCGCGGCCGCTTCTCCTAGTTGTCCCTGGCTGGAACACTTCCCCCAACGTCCATGTGGCTGTCCTCACTCTGTCCAGGCCTCAGCCCTGGTGTCACCTTATCAGAGAAGGTTTTGGTGAAGCCCTTATTTAAGCTGTGTCTTTGAGGACAACAGCTCCTGCCCTGGTGCCCCGGGGAACACATGCAGAACAGGGTCATGGTGTGTGTCCAGAGGTGAGTACAGGTGGAAACTCCACACAGTCATTCTGGTCTGTGTTCCCGAAGGGAGTGCTCTGGCAGGGCCTCCTGACCCCCAAGGACTGAGGATGCAGCTTAGTGGCCGAGAGCTCGCCTCGCATGCAAGCAGCCTGGGTTCAATCCCCCACACACACCCACGCACTTCCTTATTCTAAGACTTGTTCTTAATCATATCAGTCCTCACCTACTGCACACAGAGGGTGAGCTGGGCCCTGTGAGACACCAAGACCCACCAGTATCAGGTGTCAGGAAGCCCCCCGACCCCTGAGATGCACCTGGCCTGAGCAGGCCACCACCCTCACTCACCTGGGCCGCCCTCATGTCTCTCCACCCCTGTTCTTGGCTGCCCTGCCCAAGAACCAGGGTAGTCAAGAAAAGCATCAACAAAGTGGACTCGAAGTACTGGCCATGAGCATTTACCTGAGAAGAGAGCCCTTGTGTGGGTCCCCAGACAGACAACTAACTAACACATGCTGCCATGGGGAGGAGGGCTCGGCCCAGGGCGGGGCCAGGATGAGAAGCTGGGCTTGGTTGAATGTTCCTTGCTAGGTTTGACCTCAAAGATCTTTTTACAATGTTATTTTCAAAATTACATTTGTAGAAGAAATCCCTAAAATCAAAAGTAAAGTGGAATTAATGAATCTATCGAGTTGTTGACATTGCTACACAGGTGGGAATTATTTTAAGTGACCTAAGGACATGACAATTTTACTCTATGCCCTTGGTGAGATATACTCTAAGACCAAAAAGAAAAGCTTTGATCTGATTCCAGTAATCACAGGGTTTGTGATGGTATTGCTATTGTATTTTGAGGTGGTTGTTTGTGTCTTAGGTACAAATGTAATGAGCAGATATTAAGAACCAGGGTTGTTGGTTTGGGAGAAAGCAGACATAAATGTAAAACTAGTGATGCTCAGTAGAAACCTGCAGACCTGAATTGGCTTAAGGTATCAGAATGAACTCCTAATATATCACATCTTTTTTTTTAATGTATTTCCTAGTTCTAATATAAAGAAATAACAGTCCAGCCCAACATCTCTGAGCACCCCAGACTGTGGTCTCTAAAGAGCATTTCCTACTGAGAAGAGCCAGGGTTTTTCCTGAGAAATTCTAATTCCAGGTCTAGAGCAGGAAATGTACAAGATGAGCCCAGCATACCTTGTCACAGCTGAGTTAAGAGGCACTCAAGGACGGCAGGAAGTGCCAAGAGGGTGCTGCTCACTGTCCTGGTTGGCCTACTGAGCCACTTTAGGGTGGCAATTGCAGCAGATTGAAATGCTCCTTAGAGTAAGTGGGTTAACTCATAATGACACTCTAAATTTAAATCAACTTCATAGTCACCTGAGGCAGCTAGGTAG
The DNA here is from genome assembly GCF_048772815.1 of Callospermophilus lateralis. NCBI lineage: Eukaryota > Metazoa > Chordata > Mammalia > Rodentia > Sciuridae > Callospermophilus > Callospermophilus lateralis. The sequence goes on from NC_135307.1 coordinate 196,657,001, forward strand.
CCAACTCATTATTCTAAACACTAGAAAATAAAGCAGAAGAACTAGGCGTTTTTCCTGACAGTCCTGAATGGCCCATACCTCAGGGTAACATGCGAGTAAGTCCTGCTCCATGGAATCCTCACACCTCACCAGTGAAGTAGAAGGGATGAAATGTTCCCATTTTGCAGTCCCTGATGAAACAGGGACCCAGACTTGCACCATTAGTGGCTACTAGCTCCTAACCCCCCAAGAAAAGTGAGAAATCAAAGGGAGACAGACCCAGGCATTATCTGCTGTGAATGGGAGCACCCAGCCGGCACCACCCATGAAGTATTTTCCTCCGTGATCACAACAGATCCTGACCCAGCCCCTAGATCTGGTTGTCACTCAAGAACCACAGAGAAGGGAAATGGGTAAACTCACCCCGGGGGCTCCTCACAGGGAAGGGCCATGGGAACCCAGGCCTGGGGATGCCCGCAGGACCAATGATCCATGTTCGTTTGTTTGTTTGTTTGTTTTTCCCAACACAAGTTGAGATAGGACAGAGGGTGGAAGGAACCTCCAGTCCAAGGAAGTCAGAGAAGAGTCTCAGCATGCAGGCAGGCCTCTGTGGAGTCCACGCCTGCTCAGATCCCTGGAGCGGCCAGGACACAGGGCTCCCAGGGGCTTCCGTTCCTTTGCTGGTAGCCACCTCAGGAGCCATGTTGGCCTGGCCAGCTCCCGGTCCCTGTGCCCCAGTCATGTGGCCTTCTGCCAGGCCCTCAGCCTAGCTGGGCCTCTTCTTCCTCATCCAAGAGCCAGGAGTGACGGTTTCCACCTGCCTCATAGTGAGCCTGTGAGGATGCGTGAGATCAGAGAGGAAGGTGGTCGGCAAGGACCCGGCATGCGGTGAGGTGTTCAATGTCAACCTCTGCCAACGTCAACGTCACCCCTCACCTCCACCCTCACGTCACCACACAGCCACCAAGACCTCGGCTATCATCACCACCTCCACCATCACAGCCACCTCTTGGCCCGTCCACACCCCCATCGTCACCATCGTCACCACACCCCTTGGTGAGGGGACAGACCTGAGGAGTTCTAGGCCCAGGAGGAGATGTGGAGGTTCCCCAGTTGGGTTTCTTGACACGGCTTGCTGATGCCACTAGTGACAGGAACAAGTGGCCGGGGGCCCAGGTGTCCTGGTCCTGCCTGTCTCCCCAGCCACCCCTACACCTAGCAGATGCAGCGTGTGCCTCAGAAATGACCCAGGATGCCAGCCATTGGCCACCAGGACTTCTGGGCAGTCAGCCCATCAGGGCCTGCAGGGAGATCAGGGGTCGAGCTTCGCACACTCGCCTGTAGGTTCACAGAACCGTGGCCCTCGCCCCTCTGCAGACACAGGAGCTCTACACAGACCGACAGATGACCCACAGAAGGGGGTATTTAGGAAGTCACCCTAAGTCCTCCTGAAGGACATTTGGGACTTGACCAGAGCGTGGCCCCAGGGAAGGTGTCCTCCTTGGCGGGGGCGGGGGGGGGGGGACAGCTCCCTGTGAGCTGAGCTCCATGCACCGTAGCCGTCCACCTCCCCCAGCAGCCGGAGCCTGGCCACGGCTAGACATGTGCTTTTTCTTGACCTGAGCAAATTAAATCCTCCCTGAACCGCAAAATTGCCTCCCCTAAAATAGAGACCATGGGCAGAAGAGTGGAAAGAAATAGAAGTGGACATGTTCCGTCGTGAATGAGGTGCTTGCAGGAAGAACTCAGGCCCCGTGAGCTCAGGACATAAGGGGCCTTGCATGTGGCCAGATGGTACAGTGGGCAAGGGCAGGGCTCCCTGCTGGCCTCTGGGCAGGCTGGGCTGCGTGGAGTGGAGCCAAGACATGGTCAGCAAGCCTCGGGCAGGAGTCAACCCAACCAGCTGGGGCGGCTCCCCACAGGCACCTGCAGTGCTGCCCCCACCTGGCCTCCGCTTCTCTGGTGAGGAACGAGCCTTCTTTCTCATCATGTCCCAGGTGGATAAGAGGAGGCACTGCCGGGCCCGTGGTCCCCTTCAGACAGAGCCAAGACAGCAAGGGTCAGGACACCCCAGGAAGACAGGGCACTGTGGGTAAATGCTAAATCAGAGGTTCCCAACCAGGAAGCTCTGTACCCAGGGACATAGTTTGGCTGTCACAGCTGGCAATGGGGTGTGCGGGCACCTGGCAGGCCGAGGCCAGGGAGGATGCTAAAACCTGACAGTGCTCCAGGTGACCTTGCAGAGGGTCACCCGGTGCACAACGTCAGCATGCCAAGGTAGAGCGGCTCTGGCCCGAGTGAAAGGCCTGTGGATCCCTCAGGACCACCTGGGAGCCAGAACCCCACTGTTAGCTTGGCCTCATTCGGGAGTTGGAGTCTCAGGTCTCAGACCCCAGGAGGAGACGGCCAGTGTCTCCAGAGAGGGTAGGACTGAGACGCGAGAGTCCGGTGAGGAGCCTGGGCCCCCGTGTGCCACAGGCATTTCTTGGGTACCTACTGTGTGCTGTGGAGGGTTGGCCCAGCTGCAGCTAAACACCTCCACGCCCGGGGGACAGGGACGGGGATGCCCACAGACCAGGACACTGCACAGACAGCAGCATCGTGCAAAGCCCTTCGAAGGGGCGAAAGGTGAGGGAAATTTCAATTAAAAGGAGAAATGGCTGTGATGGATTCCATGTGGTGGCCGTGGAGACCTGGCCTCCGTGTCGGGCTGATCCAGTTGAGAAGCAGCTTTTTTATTTTAAGCTGATGGCCCCCGACAGGCAGTGGAAATGTGAGGGCGACACCCAGGAAGCAGGAAGCAGTTCTCCTGCCGCTGCTCAAGCCAAGGAGTGGGAAGCAGCTTCTCTCTGGAAAGGCCACCTGCTCCCAGGACCCTCCAGAATAGCGGGGCCTCACCGAGGGGCTGCAGGAGGGCCCCAGGGCAGAGTGCCCACACCTGCCAGTCTGACCCCGGAACGCCGCCCCAGTGCTGTTAACAGCAGCCTTCACTCCCCGTTACTGTCCCCCTCTGATGGGGCACAGCACTGTCCTCACTCGACTTTGATCCCCTGATGCAGCGGGCATCTCAGCAGGCTCACAGGCAGCCCCCGCCTCAGCCTCCCCAGGACCCAAACCCTCCTCAGGACCCAGCCCACCCTGCACCCCAACTCCCTCCCCAGGACCCAGCCCACCCTGCACCCCAACTCCCTCCCCAGGACCCAGCCCACCCTGCACCCCAACTCCCTCCCCAGGACCCAGCCCACCCTGCACCCCAACTCCCTCCCCAGGACCCAGCCCACCCTGCACCCAACCTCTGTCCTAAAGGGACCGTCCCTGGGGGTCTTACATTCCCCTCAGGTTGCCCAGCATCTGCCCCTGACAGGAGGGCTTCAGGTGTGCAAGGTCTGGGGTGACGGTCTTCCACCTGTCCTGTCCTTCCCCAATCCCTCTTACCTGCCACCAGCAGGGAGCTGGCTCTGCCAGGAAGCCATTGGCCACTTGCCATGACCAGGGGCCACTTTGAGACAGATGCTGTCATCCCAATGGCTTGGGGAGGGCAGGCAGCTTCCCGTGTCCCCCAGACTGCCTTCAGATAGGCATCAGTGACCCCCAAAAGGAAACTTGTCCTTGCTCCCAGCAGGGCAGGCAGGGACACCGCCACCCAGCCGTTCTGTGGTTGAGTCTGCTGTAACCCCACAGCGGACACCAAGTAGGGCCAAGGCACCTGGAGAGGTGGCTCGCTCACGCCTGCCCACCAGGCAGTTTCACTCCTGGCTCTCATTGGTATTCATATGACTTTGAGGACTTTTTCCTGATTTGTAAAACGCAAAGTCATTGAGAGCCGCCGTGATGTATGATGGTGTGAGAGATACACAACAGGGCTGTTCACAGCCGTTCCAGGGTTCTGCCCATCACAAGAACCTAATTGAAAATAATTGAAGACTGAATTTCATCATGCTTGGAAAATATTTCATAAAATGCAAGAAATACAAGCATCTTGCAGCCCCTGCAAGTAATGTTCCATAATTTAGGAATAATTAAAAAAAAAAAAAGTAAAAATACTTACTTTGCCTAAGTTCATCCCATTAATTTTACGAGAACAGTTTTAACACCGCTGAATCTCACTGCTAGCCCAGCACTGTGGCAGAGGGCTTTTAAATTAAGCTTTGCAGCCAACTCCCAAGTGTCTCGATTAAAGCAGGGTCACCGTTTCATGATCACTCTCAAAAGCAATTAAAGTGAGGCTCTACCCAGAAACGTAGATGGAGTTAGGTGACTGCAAACCTGGGCTTCCAAACTCGTGGCAGGCACACCCAGGCCTGTCCTGCAGAGCTGACTGGAGTGAGAGAGACCCCCAGGAGACCCCGGGACCAGGCTGTCTTCCCATGGAACAGTAAGCTGTCCTTTCTACTTTAAGAGGCCCCTGGGCAGCCAAGGTGACCACCAAGGAAACAGGGCCCTTGGTCCCTCGTAGCTGTGGAAACCTCGGGCTTACTCTCGGGCCTCGGAGTCTCCGTCCGCACAGTGGGCTGGGCGCGGTGGCTGTGGGGCTGACACTCTGGGATGTTAGTGGTCCAGTGAGGAGCTCCAGGGCTGAGGGAGCGCCTGGCCTCTCCTATTAGGACCTCCACGCTGGACCAGAGCAAGTGGCTGGGCTGCTAGGGCCTGATGAGGACGGTCGCTGGAAACTGCACCTTGAACCAAGGGCCCCAGGACGAAGGAGGGAGAGGGGCCAGCTCCAGAAGCCGCCCAGCCTTGGCGTGGCCCCTCCTCCTCTGCTCCGGGCATTCTCAGCCAGCCCCCTCCACTGCCCGCTCCCTCCCCTCTCCTAGGCTCACCGTCCTTGTCCCACACTAACCACTCAGCGACTCCCCACATAGCCCCCGCTCCCCGGGGTGCCCAGCTGGGTTGAGCAGCCCCCTCTCCCCACCTGGCCCCAACCCTGCCCCTTCTTATCTTCCCTCCCTCGGCCTGCACCACTCTGGTGACCTGGTGGCTGTCTGTCCACCCTGTCCGTGGACCCGGCCTCCTTATTTCATTTGTTCATCCAGTAGTTATTGGGCACTGGCCAAGCACTGGGTGTCAGGCCTGGGCAAGCCACTCTTGGGACAGATCACCCTGTTGTGTTCCCAGGGCTCAGAGTGGCCGCAGGGCAACCTCAGTGCTCAGAAATGAAGGGAAGGTGGGCGGAGGGTCCGAGAGGCAGGAGGAGGGAGGCAGGGAAGGGAGGCAGGGAAGGGAGGCAGGAGGAGGGAGGCAGGGAAGGGAGGCAGGAGGAGGGAGGTGGGGAAGGGAGGCAGGAGGAGGGAGGCAGGAGGAGGGAGGCAGGAGGAGGGAGGCAGGGAAGGGAGGCAGGAGGAGGGAGGCGGGAGGAGGGAGGCAGGAGGAGGGAGGCAGGGAAGGGAGGCAGGGGAAGGGAGGCAGGAGGAGGGAGGCAGGAGGAGGGAGGCAGGAGGAGGGAGGTGGGGAAGGGAGGCAGGGGAAGGGAGGCAGGAGGAGGGAGGCAGGGAAGGGAGGCAGGGGAAGGGAGGCAGGAGGAGGGAGGCAGGGAAGGGAGGCAGGAGGAGGGAGGTGGGGAAGGGAGGCAGGAGGAGGGAGGCAGGAGGAGGGAGGCGGGAGGAGGGAGGCAGGAGGAGGGAGGCAGGGAAGGGAGGCAGGGGAAGGGAGGCAGGAGGAGGGAGGCAGGAGGAGGGAGGCAGGAGGAGGGAGGCAGGGGAAGGGAGGCAGGGAAGGGAGGCAGGAGGAGGGAGGCAGGAGGAGGGAGGCAGGAGGAGGGAGGCAGGGAAGGGAGGCAGGAGGAGGGAGGCAGGGAAGGGAGGCAGGGGAAGGGAGGCAGGAGGAGGGAGGCAGGAGGAGGGAGGCAGGAGGAGGGAGGCAGGAGGAGGGAGGCAGGAGGAGGGAGGCAGGGAAGGGAGGCAGGAGGAGGGAGGCAGGAGGAGGGAGGCAGGGGAAGGGAGGCAGGAGGAGGGAGGCAGGAGGAGGGAGGCGGGAGGAGGGAGGCGGGGAAGGGAGGCGGGAGGAGGGAGGCGGGGAAGGGAGGCAGGAGGAGGGAGGCAGGAGGAGGGAGGCAGGAGGAGGGAGGCGGGAGGAGGGAGGCGGGGAAGGGAGGCGGGAGGAGGGAGGCAGGAGGAGGGAGGCAGGAGGAGGGAGGCAGGAGGAGGGAGGCGGGAGGAGGAGGCGGGGAAGGGAGCCGTCCCTGCAGAGCAAAAGCACAGACACAGAAACCTGGAACACCTGGTGCTCTGGCAGCATGAGAGCCAAGACCAGGAGTGACCGTCACCCTGAGACCTGGCTGAGCCTTGCCTCTGGGCTCCAGCAGAGTCAGGGCTTAAGACAAAATCGCCCCTCTCGGCCCGGCCAGGAGGGAGGAAGGAGAGCCAGCTGCCCGCAGCCTGCACCTGGAGCAGGAGGAGAGGAGGCTCTGCTGCGGGCCACCCGAGAATCGACAGGTGACAGAAAGGAGAGCTGTGACTGTCTCCCTGGGACCTCGGGGTTTAACACGGTGCAAGGAGAAAGCCTCGGGCTGAAGACAGTCCTCAGAAGAACAAGGTCCTGGTGGGAGACCTGACCAGGGGTGTGAAGGCACCTTTGGAAAGGCAGGAGGGGACCAGGGGGCTGCCCGGTGGCAGAACCGCAGGCCAGCCCTCCTCCAGGAGGCAGCCCAGGGAGGGGGAGCCACGGTGGGCACACACGTGTGGGTGTGTACCAGTGTGTTTGTGGGAGTCCTTGTGCTGTGTTAGGTGTCTGTGTGTGTTCATGTGGGCACATTTGTATTTGCATATGTTTCTGTGAAGTGTGTGTGTTGTATTGTTTATTTGCTGAGTGTGTGTCTATGTATGTTTGTGTGTGTGCATGTGGTATGTTTGTGTATGCCTGTGTGTGCTGTGCTTGTGTGTGCAGGCGGTGTGTGTGTTTGTGTGTGCAGGTGGCGTGCGTGCTGAGTTTTTGTGTGCATGTTTATGTGTGTGCAGTGTTGGTCTGCAAGTGTGGATGTGTGCGTGTGTGTGTGTATGTATGTATGTGTGCGCGCGCGCATGCTTCTGTGTGCCCAGGAACTGTGCAAGGCAGTGAACATGAGCAAATGACTCAGGGTGGACCTGACCTCTTCCAAGGTGCTCTGGGCCCCGTCCCTCACACCGTCTGCATGTTTGTCACTAGGTGTGTCCCTTTGGTGGACAGCTCTAGTCTGTGGCAGGTGACCCGCCAAACAGGCCGTGTGGTCCTGCAGCCCCTCTGGCCCTGCATGGGGCAGTTGCTGACTGCCTGCTTAAGGCCGAGGGTCCCCCCCAACAGGTGAGGTCTCTGGTGGACACCAGGTGCAGGGCCACACACGGGGGTCTTGTCAGCTTGGGCCTCCTGTGGGATCCAGCACCCCTCCTGCTCAGCTGGTCCTGCTGGACCCTTCCACCAGCCTTTCCCAAGGACAGAGCCGGCCTCACAGGAGCCCTGGGCAGGCATGATCACGGGCTGCCATGCGTTATTTTAATGCAGACATCACTTTAAACCAACTTTTCGCCATCTGTTCTGTCCTTTAATAACAAATGCAAAAGAGGGCGATTCTCGGCGGTGCCGTAAAGCCCAGAGTGTGATGGGAACGCCGGCTGCGCTCCTCCTTCCTGGCCCCCGCGCACACTGCTGTGATGTTCTTCTCACTTTCCAGACACAAACCAAGGGGAAAACCGCTCTCCCCTGATCCGGTGAATCACCACAGTGTTTCTTCCTCTCGTGGAAAACCACAGGAGAGTTCTGGGCACTTGAGAGCCCTTGCCAAGACCCGGGCAGATGTCGGCCCACCTTGTGTGTCACAAGGCAGCGCCGAGCGGCCCTGAAGAACTCAGCAAATGCGGCCAGTGGTCAGAACATAATGAGATTTCTGTGCAAGACAGTCATCTTTAAGTTGATGCAGGTCCTTTTCAGCAGCTGTATAATTAAATTTCCCGTGAAAGGCGGGGCTCGGCCTGAAGACAAGGCAGTGGCAGCTCCCCGAGCAGCGCCGTCTTCCCTGGCTGGGGGCCTCCTGCGCGCCCTGCCTGCCTCCGAGGGTCTCCTGGCTCCGTGTGTCCCTGGGGTCCAGGGTGACCTGGCTCCGTGTGTCCCTGGGGTCCAGGGTGACCTGCGGCAGTACTCAAGGCCCTTTGGGCCCTCATCCTAACCCAGTGACACACACCAGCCCACAGCCCCGCCTGGGGGGTCACAGCCTCCTGCTCCCCTCTCCCACCACGGAGGGACAGTCGGGCACAGGCGAGACTCACCCTGTGTGGCCTGGTGGCTAAAGCTTTGTGAAACTCCCTAGGGCCTCGCCCACAGAGGACATGGGGAGAATACCCTCCTGGGCCAGGCTGGCTCTGAGGGGACACTACCCTGTGGCCTCCTGCAGAGGAGGGGGTCAATTCTGACCCAGCTGAAGCCTCTGCCTGTGCTGCCCAGGGCGGTGGGCACGAAGCCCGGGTGGTGTTTGCACACCAGCGGGCAAATGCCACTCACAGCACACACACAGCCCCCGTGTCCCAGCCGCCTCCTCGAAGACCTGCATCAGAACACGCTCCTTTCACTCCCCGGTGAAGACTTCTGCTTCCTGTCACATGACTGGTGCCCTCCAGGGTGGCGGGGGGCTGGCAGGTGGCAGGGACACCTCCTGCCCAGAGTGGAGGGCTCTGGTGCAGCTGCAGGGAGAGCTGGTTCTGCAGGGCCTACCTCCGAAGAGCAGGGGCTTCCTGGGCTGTGGCTTGCGGTTTGGGGACACCTTGAACGGGAAAGAATCGTCATCACAGACCTCTGCAGCCTCCGCCGCGGCCCTTGCCTGTCTCCCACTGCAGAGGTGCATCTGGGACAGACCTGCTCCTGGGGGGGTGAGGGGCTCCAGGGCCTGTCGGGGCCCCTCCCACCACACCTGGGGTTGGCCTGCAGCCTGGCTCACGCCCCAGAGGGACAGCACTTCCTGGCTCACAGGCTCTGTGTCACCCAGAGGGCTGCTTTTCTCTCTGCTCTGGAAAAGCTCCTGCCCCGCAGGCTGGAGCCTCCTGCCGACACGAGGTCTGTCGCCCCCTTCACTGCTCCAGTCTATTTCTATTGTCTCAAAATATGTCCATGTCATCAAGATTCTCAGCTGTGCTTGTGTGACATATAAAAAATAGGATGTTAAAGAGTCTCTTTTTTTTCCTCTTAAATGTACCAAAGGTGCCAGGCTTGATGACGCTCACCTGTGATCCTAGTGACTCGGGAGGCTAAGGCAGGAGGATCATCAGTCTGAAGCCAGCCTCACAACTTAACAAGGCCTTGTCTCAAAATAAAGGCTGGGTGGAGGCAGAGTGGTTAAGCACCCCTAAGTTCAGCCCCTGGTACCCAGATAAAGTTGCAAATGTGTGTTAGTTTCCTGGGAAGCCCCCAAGGCTGGCTCCTGGCCTCCTGCTCCTCAGGCCTAGACACCATGGTCCCCGCCATCAGGGGGCTCCGGCATCCCGCTCCAGGTCCCTTCCTCCTGCCGCCAGGTGCTCCCTTCCTTCTCCTGCCCTAGTTCTCTTCTGAGTGGGGTGTGTTGGGGCACATGTTTGCTGGACGCGGTCTCGGGCTTTCACCCTGTGAGAGTCTCCTAGTTGTCACTGAGCTTCATAAATATTTTTAAACAGCACTTGTGACTACTGCTTGCCCTAGTGGCTATTTCAGAACAAAAGTTCTTCTTTTTAAGTTTTACCACTGAATTTTCATGGTCGATTTTGTTCTGTGGAACATTTCGACATTGTCCCTAAGGTCCATTTGGTTACAGAATGCTGTCGTGGTCCCCTGAGTCTTGAGGTCCTGAGGAGCGGTGCTTTCCAAAGGTGTCACCAAACTTGAACACAAACCTGGGGGTGCCGCCCCCTGGACCTCGGCTTTCAGAGCCCAAGCGAGGCACCCCCCTTAGCGGTGATGCCCAGGGCTGCGTCCCCCGCGTCCCTCGGCCCTCACAGACATTGGCTGTCATTGGTGACACTCAGTTCTTAATTCTGCATTGTCCTTTCTGCTTCCCAAAGGTCTCTGTTCACCCAACGATTTGGTCACAAATAAAACGGCCGTGCCCCGTGCACACGCAGGCCCTGGCCCCGCCCCAACACTCTCCTCCCCGCCTCACCTTGGCGTTGGGCCAGGCCCCATTGGGCTGCTTTTCAACACGAAGCAGCTTCTCCGAGGAAGGTTTTGTGCGGACTTAGCTCTGTAATCACAGTGACAAGGGCTGTCAGCACTCAGTTCCTGGCCCAGCACTGCTCGGCCACCACCTTCTGTCACCCCTCTGTGACCAAGGTCCTACTGTGAGGCACCTCCCGGGACCCTCTCCCCCGGCCTCCGCACACCCTCTCCCCAGGCCTCCACCTGCTCTGTGCCCGGCCTGGTCTCCTTGGGGCGTTCGAATCAACCTGAGGAGTGGACCTCCACCAGGCGTCCCACGCTCCCCGTCCAGAGGCTGTACCTCCCGTTACCTGACTGGCCATGGGACACACCGACCACTGACTGTCCTTCCTGTCCCCAGAGCAGATGGAAAATCAGCCGCGGTCCCCGGTGTATCTTAAAATTCATCAAGTCACTCTGGTAGGGTGGCTGTGTCTGGGAAGCCCGGTCCCCACCACAGGCTGACCCTTCCTGTGTCCTCCCTCTCAGATCCGGTCTGACAAAGACAACGACATTCCCATTCGGTATAGCATCACGGGCGTGGGCGCCGACCAGCCCCCCATGGAGGTCTTCAGCATCGACTCCATGTCTGGACGCATGTACGTCACGAGGCCCATGGACCGGGAGGAACGAGCCTCTTACCACGTGAGTGTCCAGGGACGGGTGGTCAGCGTTCGCTCACAGCACTTGAGAGCCGCCCTCCAGTTCACTGGACCCAGAGAGTAGCTTCCAAACTTCCAACTCCACCTCCCATCTACCCACTGCAGCTCTCCCGTCTCTTCATTTACACACACACAGCTGCCTGTCCACTCACCCATCCACCCATCTGTCTAAATATCCACAGATATACCACCCATCCACTCCTCCGCCAAACGTCCATCCACCCATCCATCCATCTCCCCTCCACCCGTCCATCCCCCACCACCCCTCCCCCATCCATCCATCCATCCCCCACCATCCATCCCTCATCCATCCATCCATGCCCCATCCACCCACCAATCCACCCATTCAGGTCTCATTTCTCAAGCGCTGACCCTGTGCCAGCCCTGGGTCAGGTGCCGGGCCTGGAGACATGAACGGCGTAGATGTGGTCCCGCTGTGGGGAGCTTGCATAGGCTGAGATGAAGAGGCCCCAAATCCTTCTTGGCCTAGAGCCCCTAAGAAAGATGGTGCCCCAGAGTCCCCAGGCGGAACTCTGCACCTGCCCCAGGAGGCACATGGTCTGGATTCTGCCTCTCGTCAGGGACAGGAGGTGAAGGGGAAAGACAGTCTTACCAGCTGGTGGAGAAAGAGATTTCCCTGGGAATCCAGGGCATCTGGAGGAAAGTCACCCGGAGAAGAGGAGCGCCAGTCTCCTGGCCGTTCTCAGCACCACACGCCCCCGGGGACGTGCTCAGGAGGATGCAGCCCATGCTCCAGCCCCAGCCATCCTCCCCTGCGGCCCTCCACCCCCACATGCACACAGGCCCCCAGAATGCACTCAGGGTCTGCCCAGGCTAGAGGGTGTCCCTCCAGGCGTGGGGCCTACGACCTTCACTGAGTGAGGAGAAAACGGCCTGCCCCCAGGGAGCAGGACTGCAGGTCCCTGCACAGCCCCACCACCCACAGTGGCTCGCCCTCTGCCTGCCTGCCATCTCTCCCCGGCTGGCGGTCACCTCCGAAGCCTGGTCACAGCGCTTTGTCCCACACAGGCCAATGAAGAGGCCACTCTGACTCCGTTCACCTTTTCCAGGATTAGCAGGTTGATTTTAGTCACTGAGGTCTCTAAGCAGAAGTTCCAACCCAGAGAGTCCCTCTCTTTCCAACTTCCTCTTCTCCCGGAGGCCTTGACGCCAGGCCTCCACGGCGGCCCTTTGATTTCTCCCTGAAATGTGGTTCTTGTCAGTCACGTGTCTGCAAAATTGCTTCAGTTGCTCTGGGAGATGGTAGCCCTTGGCGGGACCCTGGTGAGGCCAGTGTTCCTGCTACAGACGGCCAGCTGAAGCCCGGGCTCTTCTCAGCCTGCCCTCTACATCCCAAGAAATTTCCACCGAAAACCAGCCTCCCCACAAGTCAAGGCGGGCCTCGGAACCTCCAGCCTCTCCTGGTGTGGCCACAGTGGTGAGCAGGGAGGGACCCTACCCTGCTCCTCCTGTGTCCAGGACAGCTTCAGAATTCCATGTCCTGGCACAAAGCGGAAGGCAGGGCCCCTCGTCCAGAACCTATCAAGAGTCTCAGGAGGGTGAGATCAGAGCCTCGTGCTGCCTCCCACGGGGCCCTTTGAGCAGGAGAGTTGTGTGGCCTCAGGTCTTGGGCGTGGCGCTGGCTCTGCATGCCCATACTCATTCAGGTGGCATCAGGACGGTGTCACCTCACAGGGCAGGGCTTGAGAACCTGCAGGCCCCTGCTCCTGCCGGGAGAGGAGAGGAGGCCAGGCTCCTGGGCACTCCACGGGCCACTCTGGAGCCATCCCTTGTGCCCGTCCTCCACCAAGGGCATCGAGGACCCTATTTTCAGTGGAGTGGACCTCCTGGAAGTCAACTTGTGGTTGGGTCCAAGGGACAAGGGTGACTGACAGAGTCTGTGACCCCCTGAGGGTCTTCTGCTCCCTGGGCCTGTCTGGAGGCCCTCATGGCCTGGCACAGCTCGATGTGCACAGAGAGCGCCTCCACACCCCCCTGGGCCAGGCTGGAGGAGACCTGGCCCCGGTGGCCTGGGTCCCTGGGTGCTCCTCATGGTGGTGGCCCGGCTCGTCCACAGAACCAGGGAGACAGTCCACCAGCTGTGACATGCCACCAGCTGAGCTGCAGGAAATGGTCATCCTAAGCCTAAGAAGGCTGCCCACAGTAGGCTCAGTGTCTGGGCTGCTGCCAGACACTGTCACACACACGTCCCCTCCGCCTCCTCCCACTGCCCTAGGGTTAGGGCTTATGGCAGCAAAGCCCCCTGTGAGAGTGCACGGAGCCTCCTGCACAGGGCCAAGCCTCCCAGACATCACCTTCGCCTCTCTTCCCACCTTCAAGGTGAGGAAAACCGAGCCCTACACAGGGCCAAGCAGGGCTGCCCTGGCCGCAGAGCGATCCTCCTCGGCCCACTGGGTCAGCAGGTCAGCGGGAACCATGGCCCACACTGGAGCACCTAGGTCCATTTGCAGAATTCTGGATTGAAACCTGATGTCCCTTTTTGCCCAGACCCTGCATCTCACAGCGAAGGAGCCTGCTGCTGGCGTGGCCCTCCTTGTGGACGCCAGTCCACCCTGAGGATTCCACCCCCGAGGGCCTGGTGGTCCATCAGAGCTCTGAGCAGGCAGGCAGGAGGGGCGCCAGTCTCTGTGCTGTGCCACACATTAGCACCAACCTGGTGCCTAAAACGTGGTGAGACGCGGGGTGGGCCTGGCCAGGGTCCTGCTTCGAGTCTCATGAGGCCAAAGTCAGTGTGCCAGCTGGCCTGGACGCTCTTGGGGCCTTCCAGGCTTCAGGGCTCCAGCAGCAAACTCCCAGACCTGGGCTCACAGGACCGATGTCCCCACGTCCTTGCTGGCTCTTCACCTGGGCCACTCTCACCTCAAGGTGAGGCCTTGCTTGACCTGTGGGCCTGAGCTTCCGCACAGCAACAGGGAGCAAAGCCCCCACCACTGTCCCCCCCGCTACCAGGTCAACTGAGAAGACCCATGTGGAGGGTGGGTCAGGCCACCCTGCCTCCGGTCAGCTGTGCCAAGGACATATCCCGACCCTCAGGCGGGCGGCGTCATAATCCCCTCTGGGACCAGCAGCTGACATTCATGAAGCCACCCTGCAGTCTCTGCCTCCCCAGAGCCTTGAACCCTGTCCATTACCACCTGGGCCCTTCAGCCGACAAGGGACAAGTGACTGGATCCCTAGTTGGAGAATGTGCTGGCCACTTGTGGACACCTGTCACCTCAGCAAATTAACACGTAAACATTCAAATGTTTGTCTTGCAAAAATGACGAGCTGATTCATTTGAGGACCCCCTAAGGGAGACACCTGAATCTGGCACACACTGTCACCTTGGCGGGTTCCTACACTCCTGGCCTGGCCTCCCCCTGCGGAACAGGGATGGGGGTAATGCCCCCTGTGGAAGCCTGTGGGCGGGGAGGTGGGCTGAGGCACCTGCTGAAGGGGAAGAGTCTCCAAGGAGCCCCGACCTTCCAGGGCCCCGTGGGCCGTTGGGGTTCTGTGGCCCCCAAGGAAGCTCACCCCGTGTCAGATTCGGAGAAGAGAGGACGACCAGCAGGGAGAGCCCACTGCTGCGAGGCCATCGGTCCCCAGGCGTCATGGTCCCCAGGCACGTACCCTCTCCAGCATGACCAAGCCTACACATCGGCATTCACCAGTGTCACCTCCACTGGGGACAGGAAGGCGGCCTCTTCAGCCTGCCCTGGGAGACTCTGCTTGCACACGACGTCCAGGTTTGCAAGTGACAGGAAGCTGGGCCACTCCTCTGGACGCTTGTCGTCCCCCCTCCTGCCCAGGAGTCACGGCCAGCCCGAGCCCTGGGTGGCCCAGCCTCAGAGACAGACGGGGAGAAGGTGCCCCGAGGTTCTGGGGAAGCCACAGCAGGGGCCTCCGACAGGGAGGTAAGGACCGTGCTGGCTCCTGAGCTGCCCTGGTGGCTCCTGAAGCTGAAGATGGCTTTGGTCAGGAGAAGTACGTTTGCTCTGCGCACACTGCATGGCCAGTGCGACAAGAGGGGGCCAGGCACCGTGGGAAGCCTTCTCCTGCGGGGTATGGCGTGGGTGGGTTGCCCGTGGCCCCCGGGGCGCAGCTAAAGTGACCAAGTGACGTTCCAAGATTTCCAAGACGTCGCAGAGCTGGCCTGGCATGTGCCCAGCCCCCGTGGCAGGGCTGCCTGCAGGCTCGGGGGACGCGTCCCTGACACGTCTCCTAGGACGCACGCCTGCTCCTGGTAAAGCCAGGCTCTGGACTCCCCGGGAACACACAGTTCAGAGGTGGAATCCATTCCTGGCTCTCGGAACCCCAACCAAACGCAGACGCCCACACGTCACCGTCAGCTGTGGCGCTTCCCTTCACAGGCATGGGACACACCTCCTCCTGGTCCCGGGGTCTGGGAGGCCCCCACGGGCACTTCTGTGATTCTCTGTCCAGTCTCTGTCCAATCGCGGGGGTGACTCGCTTTCAGCAGAGATGTGAGTCGCATCACCATAGTGTGACCATCATGGCTCTGGTGTGGAGATGGATGGGCTGACCCCCTCTGCTGCCCAAGTGTTAGTGTTCCCCTAAAATCCCAGGCCCCTGATGGCCCCACCAGCCCCTCTCCTGCCTGAAGACCCCAGCCCCCCTGTGTCCGGGGCCTTGTCCTCTCCTCACAGTCTCAGCCCAGCACCCCTCCCCCGAGAGGCCATGCTGGCCCCTCCCAGCCCAGGGCCGCTGTCCTTACACCCAGTGACAGATGGCATCTTTCCTCTCCTGGTGTCACTTTTCCGTCTGGTGAAAGACGCTAGGGGTAGCCACATCTTTTGTTCCTGAATAATCTAAGGTCCAGCCAGGGCCAGGAATTCACTGAGCCAGTGAATGAACAGGTCCAAACCGCGAGGCGTGGGTCTGAGCAGCCTTCTGGCCCGAGTCCAGGTGACCTCCCTGTCTTCCTCCAAGACAGTTCCCGCAGAAGCCCCCTGGGGCGTCTCCCGGGCAGGGGCACCTTCCCAGCCAGCCCTCCCAGGCCCGGCTCTGGCCTCCCACTTCTGTGCTGGCCAGGCCCTAGAACCAACACGCAAGCAGGAGCAGACAGGGTGAGCCCGTCGAGGCTGACCTATGGTGGACACCCAAACCAGCCTCACCCCAGGCCTCACTCGGTCTTCTCTGTCCTGTGCCTCTCCCCAGCCTCTGCCCAGGGCCGACTCCCGGGAACAGGCATTAAGCCCTTTACTCTATTGTGCATAAATGGCCTTCTGTGGCCACTGTGGGGACGTAACTCCCACTAAGGGGTCCCTACCTACCCAGGCATCTGGGGACAGTCCAGAAGAGCCAGGAGGCCCTGGAAGTCTCGGCCAGCAGAGACTCCGGACGGCAGCCCGGCTCCTGCTCTGGGCCACATTTGCACAGAGGTGAGAACTGAGAGTCAGGGGAGCTTCTGGACGTACCAAAGCCTTCCGTCCCCTACCCAGCTGCCTCTGCTGTCATGCCTCCCTAGTGCGGCTGTCCCCAGGGAACCGCCCCAGGCGGGGCCAGGGGTACCCTGAGGGTGGCTGTGGCTCTGACGTGTCTGTTGCCCCCAGCTCCGGGCCCACGCCGTGGACATGAACGGCAACAAGGTGGAGAACCCCATCGACCTGTACATCTACGTCATCGACATGAATGACAACCGTCCCGAGTTCCTGAACCAGGTCTACAACGGCTCCGTGGACGAGGGCTCCAAGCCAGGTGGGCCGCCGCTCGGACACAGGGTCTCGGACACGGGACCCTGGGGCTCTGCCAGGCAGGGGCGGGTCTTCAGGGCCTCCCACTGTGCGGGTGCCATGGTCTCACCCACCGACAGGGCCCACCAGACAGGCTCACAGCCCTCACGGGCCTCAGGGTGCAGCAGGGTGCAGACCAAGGGGTGACAGCACCGTGAACCGCAGCGACGTGGGCGTGGGAGGAAACCGGGCGTAGAGTCACTGCCAACCGGGAAGGCCCCTCTTCAGGGTTCCTGTGGGCTGGGGACTGAAGCCTGGGGAGGAGCAAAACCCAGCAGGAGTCGGAGGTCAGCTGCAGGTGAGCCGGGGAGGGGGAGCTCCTGCCGGGCCCTGGGCAGGAAAGGAGCCAGAGGCCAAGACCTGCCATCCGAGGTCTCTGGGCTCCACTTCGGGTTTGGCTCCACACACAATAGGAAACAGCCCAGGCTCCCCAGCTCCAGGAGGGGGCCCATGTGCAGGGCCCTCTGTCCCCTCAGAGCTGACCCAAGGGCCTATCCCTCCTCAGGCTCCCCTGTAGCACAGCTGATGGCGACGGCTTGTGCCACAGGCTCTTACTAAGCACGTGTCCCTGTGACTACCAGGAAGTGGGCGTCCCCTCCCTGTCCGCAGTGTGGAGGCTCACGGCCAGTGGCCAGCGGGGTGGAGCATAGGGAAGCGGTCAGCAGCTGGTGGCCCTGTTTGCCGCTGTGTGGCCCACAGGTGGCAGTGGCCCCTGGAGGTGGTCTCAGCAGTCCACCTGCTGGTTCAGACCTGCAGCAGGCGCTCTGGCCGGGGGTTAACAACACCCTATTCTGTGTGGAAAGACCAGCCCCCACTCTGCTGCCTCCGGGGCGGGAGGGTCCTCCGTGAGAACAGCACTGCCCGCTTGTGTTGGGCAGGGCCGATGAGGTCACTAAGAAGGCCTCTGGGGGGCAGCCCGTGGCCTGGAGGTGGCCACCAGGACAACTGGAAACACAGGGGACACGGCCACACGAGCTGTCCAAGCAACTTGGGGACAGACTTACATCTGGAAGGTTCCCCGTGGAGCTGAACTTGGGGTTTCACTGGTGTCCTGCGTCTCAGCCGGCCACCCCAGCCCTGCTCCCCGCAGGCCCACAGGCAGGTCGGCTCTGGGCTCTGCGGAAGCCTGGGGCACACGGAGGCCACTTCTGCGATGGCATCCAGGGTGCGCAGAGCCACCTGCTCAGCTGGGTCCCAGGGAGGACCCATGGTGTCGCTGGGGCAGGAAGGTCTCTGTCCCGGGGGCCACAGTCTCAACAGGAGTCGCATTTTCGATTGATTGTCTTGGGGACTCTGAGGGCGGTGAGCCCGGTGTCGCTGGAGGGAGGGAACGCTGTGCCACTGTTTCTGCAGCATCCTGGCCCCCCGGCAGTCCCTAGAGAGGCAGGGACAGGTGATGGGTGAGGAAATCGTCTACAGGCCGCCACAGAAAGCCACGAGGGCAGCAAGAGCAGCTCTGGAGGGTGGGCGCAGCTGGGTGCGTTCCTGTGGGGGCAGGCATGCCCCGGCCCAGGCCTGTTGAAAGGCAGCGGGATTCTCCGGGCCCTTCTATCACAAATCAGATTTTCCACATCTTACTTTAAAACAAATCAATAGCGAAAGCCTTCCCAACGAGTGGCTGGCTTTGCCCATTACAAACGCAGCGATTCCCTCGCCTCCTGAGGAGTCCCCTTTAGGCCTGGGGACCCCGGCTGACAGGCCTTGTGCGGGCTGGCCCTGCCGGGGGCCCTGATCCCTCGGCTGCGCCCCTCTCCCCCGCCTGAGCCTTTCCAGGACTGTGCGTCAGTGCCCCTGTCAGAGCCCCAGGGACACAGTCCGGCTCCGTGCTGGAAGGACCCGTTTGGTGCCGTCTGGCCGCCCTGAGCCCGCCCTCTCCTCCATCAGCCCATCAAGGGCAAGGACCAGGCATCCACAAGAGCATGGCAGCCTTCCCCGCGGGTCCCCGGGACCTGGAAACCGCCTCAGCAGCTTCCTCTTGTGCCCTCGGTAGATGAAGTGATGGGGAGCTCATGGCATCGTGGGGTGAGGGGTCAGCCACCTGCTCTGGAGGCGAGAACAAGGAAGGGCTTCAGGTGCCCCATGGAAAGGAGCGGAGGGAAGACTAAGTACTGACGGGCTGAGAGCGCTGCGTTCACTGGGGACAGCAGTGACAGCCTGGGCCCAGGGCCGCCAGGAGCCCGCATCACCCTCCCTTCCCAGCCTGGCCCCTCACTGCGTGACACCTCTGTGACACCGCTGGCCTGCTCCTGCGGGCAGAGGGCCTGGCGCTGGGGGCCACCCTCTTCAGCAGAGCAGCACTCACTGTGGCTCGGCTCACAACCCTGAGATCTCCCAGGAAGCAGAGGGCAGAGCCACCTCAGGGCCCCGTGGAATGGCCACGCTTTGGCCCTGGTGGATCGAGTCCAGAGGTGGTGGCAGCTGCAGGGGGGGCGGTTCCCACGGCGGAGACGGAACTTTCCAGACTGTTGCTCACCACTCCTTGGCCCTCTCCTCGGCATTGATGGGTGACTCTCAGGGAAGTCTTCCAGGGCCACACTGGCCCCAGAGAGGGCGCCCTCTCCTCCCAGGTCCCACCCAAGTCCAGGAAGGTCCCCTGGGTCTGTCGCCAACCCTGCTGAGCCCGTGGGGCACAGGAAGAGCAGTCCTCCCTCCGTGTGCCCCGAGGCCACACCCTCACTGCCCCTGCGCCTCCTGCCTGCTCCAAACCAACCCCACCCCTCATGAGCTCAGAGTAAGGAGGGACAGTGCCTGGGGACATCCACTGACCTGGGATCCAGACGCCTGCCAGAGAAACAAGGGCCGGAATCCAAGTCCCCCAGGAGGGGCCCAAGTCAGGGCTCCCAGGAGAAGGGTCCAGCTGGAGAGGCACAGGAGGGCCTGGAGGAGGGGAGCCAGGGGCCTGGTCCCTGAGGGTCTCGGGCAGGAGCCCGTGGCCAGGGCTTGGGTCCCTCCCGCCACCCCAGGCACCCACCGTCATAGGTCCATGGTGGAGGCTTTCACTGGAAAAGTACAGAATCGCATGCAGCTCCCAACACACAGCCAAGCCCCTCGGCCTGCCCCGTGGGGTGCTGCAGGGCTGTGACACCCACCGCCCCGCCTCGGTAGGCCAGCGTCACCTGCGCACCGGGTGTGTGCCTGCACTTCTGCGCAGTCTGTCACACGTGCCGCTGCAGGAACCACCATCAAGACACAGGAGGGCCCATGGGGACCCGGCCTGCCGCCTTCTGCAGCCACACACGCCTCCTCCCCTGCGTCCCCTCAGCCCCACCACTCCTGATCTGCACTTGACCTCCGTGGCTTGCTCGTTTCAAGAGCGCTGAATAGATGGGGTCGTAACAGTGACCGCTGGGGACTGGCCTTCCCAGCTGTCCTCTGGGGGCTCATCCCGTTGCTGTCTGTCCGTAGCTCGGTCCTTTCACGGCAGAGCAGAGGGCTGTGGTTGCAGACCTCCCCCAGCTTGCCGTCCACCAACCGGAGGGCACTGGGCTCTTGCAAGAGGCTGGCAGGTTGGGGTGGGCACAGGGCAGGGCTGGCCTGCACAAGGACCCGAGTTCGATCCTCAAGACCAAAAAACAAAGTGAGGAAAGATGAGTAAACAGAGCTGCTGAGAGCACCCCAACGCTCAGGCCCGGAGGGGACGGCAGCGTGGCCTGGAGGGGACGGCAGGCACCACGGCCCCAAGGGGCAGGCACCGTGGCCTGGCAGGGGACAGCACCGTGGCCTGGCAGAGGACGGCTCCAGCGCGTCTTCCCTTCTCGGCAGCAAAGGCCCCGAGGCCGTTCCTGCTCTCCGGCCTCAGTGGGCTTCCCACAGTGACCCGTCCCAAGGGACGGAGAAGTCTGCCTTTCCTCTGTCTCAGGGCTGGGTCCTGGGTTGCTGGCCTGTTTCTCTGGGGGCGGTGCCGAGGTGGAGCGTGGTGGCAGGAGCACGGGGCAGGGAAGCGCACGCCCCAGTGGCCGCCCCCAGCCCCCAGGAGCACCCAGCTGGGATCAGGCACACGGGCCTCGGGGCTGCTCCAGACACGGGGTGTTGGGCTGAGAACGGCCCCAGGCCCCTCGGCCAGGGCTGCGTCCATGTGGGGGGCCGGCCCCTCTGCAGCCCAGCTGGTGTTGGGGTGGTCGCTGCTGTGCTGGACCGCCATGGTGGCTGGACCACGTGTCGTGATCGGTCACCGCGGCTCGAGACGTCTCCCTCACCGCCAACCCTGCAGCACAGCTTGCCTGTGTCCTCCCATCTGCCCCCCGCACTGGACCCGCTCCTGTCTTCTGTCCCCCTCCTGTTTGGAGCAGTCACCGTGTGTGGCTTTGAGCTCCTTGGCGCCTGCTGAAGACACTCCCTCCGCCAGCCTGGAGTCTGCAGCTTTTCCTCCCCCACCCCGGCCCCAGACTGGCTTCTCACCCTCCTCACCGTCTCTTGCAACCAGAAGTCCGTACACTTGATGAAGTCCAGTCTGGCACTGACCCTCCTGGGCGTGGGGCCAGTGTCATCCGCAGGAGTACCTCACCCAGCCCAAACGTCCCCACCCTGTGGCTGCACAGCTCACAGGGGGCCCATGATATATGTTGAGTTAATTTTAATGTGATGGGTGAGATTTGTGTCTAGGTTCATTTTTTGCTTATCTCCATTTTACTCCTTGCTCAGCAACCTGTTGAAAGACCATCCCTCCTCCAGTTTCTGCTTTATATCTCTGTCAAAAATCACACACCTCTAATCCCAGCCACCTGGGAGGCTGAGGAAGGAGGATTGCAAGTATGAGGCCAGCCTCAGCAACAGCGAGGCACTAAGCAAATCAATGAGACCCTGTCTCTAAATAAAGTACAAGATAGGGCTGGGGACGTGGCTCAGTGGTCAAGTGCCCGGAGGCTCAATCAGTGGTAGAGTGCTCGCCTAGCATGCATGAAGCACTGGGTTCGATCCTCAGCACACAAAATAAAATTAATAATGTAGTGTCCACCTAAAACTAAAAAATAAATATTATAAAAACAGAGACACATGGGCACATTTGGGTGCATCTCTGGGTTCTCGGTGCCACTTCATCCGTCCTTGTGTCTCTCCTGCCCACTCCACGCTGTCCTCATGACTGCAGAAATCAGCCAGGTCAGAGTCCACGCATGCACACCAGACCTCCACCCACATGCCTTCCCTGGGGTAGGTCAGTGCCCACAACCCGGCATCTGTGGGCTCGTGGTGTCCTGCTCCGTCACTCTTCCCACATCCAGGGGTGGCACCTCGGCATCCGGGTCTGCCACCCATTGACCATGCTGTGGCCCTGGCAAGCCAGTGTCCTGCGGCCTCTAACAGGCCAGCAAAGTCCTAACCACCTCCCGGAGCTGGGGCCGAGGGGAGGACGTCACCCGGGCTCCTGGCCAGCAGTGCCAACTTCACAGGCAGTGGCCATTAATGTGGCCGTGAATCCTGACTCAGCAGTCTGTCCTCCTGATCCACCAAGTTGCTCTACTGAGCTGAACCTCTTTAATCCACACGGGACGCGTTTAAAAACAGACACACTTCTACCACGTGCCAGACCCCCAGAGTGCCCGAGCCAGGTGCCCGAGCCCTGCGCCACTGACCGCTCTTCTGGGCACACCCTGGAGTGGGAGCCACGCCCCAAGGTGCCTTTTCCAGGTCACCCGAGTTCCGTAGCCACGCCTGACTGGCGGTCGCGTTCTGGCCCAGGATGCGCCAACCAGAGCCGCCCTGAGGCCGGACTCCCAGACACGTTGGTGAGGAAGGTCGGGAGCAGGATGCCTAAGAGGACCCTCTTGGCCCAAGGAGATGTCTGGGGTGTGGGGTGTGGACGAGAGGTGGACCTCAGCGAAGGCCCCGCCTCAGCCTGCCAGGCACCGAGGACAGGAGAGC